>NC_081780.1:10148834-10338834 GCF_963082965.1 Carassius carassius | reverse complement strand
GGGGGGGGGGGGTGCAATCTGTGAAGTGTTCATGGACTAATAAACCTGCGTATAGGTGCACAAAGAGCATTCTTGAGACAGAAAGAGAGAGAAGGTGAGATGGAGAGGTTTCCATAATGGCCTCCAACAGCCCTGCAATAAACCTCCTCTTTCTCATTCAGCATTAGAAAAGCTTTAAGCGAAGCCACCCGCTACCAAACCATAAAGCCTACATCCTCTTCTTCTTACCTTCTCTTATAGCTTAATTTACCCTCAAGCACTGTCAGGGGAAATTTGCTTGATGGAAAAAGTCAATAACGCGTAGCATGGGAGCCGCAAGTTATTGTTTCCAAATCATAAACAGGATCACATAAGCTAAATGATATCAGAGAATAATCAGGCGAGCAGGAGGGAGGGTCTGTGGAGGAGGGCAGCAGAGTGAATGACCCATTGGTGCTCTTTTGGGCCGGGCAAACTCTTAGGAAGATTTTAAATTACAGCCCATTTAATTCTAATAGAGATGATGGTCTGCAGCATTTAAGTTGTTGTTTGTATGAAGATATCTTAAGACTTGAGCATGGAGTCCTTCTTTCAGATTGAGATGAAGTGGTCAGACCAACCTGATCTCCAGATGAAGCACCAGAAGGCAGCGGTCAGCGATGTCCTGGAAGGATCTGGAGAGGTCAGTCAAAGTCTGAAGGATCTGCTCTCGATTGCGGACGTTCTCGCTGTTCAGCTGAGCATCTGAGCCTGGGGATACACCTAGACAAAAGAATATAAAAAGAGAGTCTGAGCCATAAAGCAAAACACATTTATAGCCAGTATACCAACACCATGTGGGAATACTTCTCAGACTTCCTAATAGGTAATGCCAACAGATTTACCAAGCACATGTAGGTATGGTGTTCTGGTGTCAACATATTTTGGCCGTGTAATATTTGTTTAATCACTTGCATAATTTAGAAACACCTAGCATAAATTCATAAGTAACACATTGAATTAAACATGAATTTTTCATGTAGAAAGACCTAAATAGTATGTTCTCATAAACATACTCTAAGAATGTTTATTTACTTTTTCAAAAAAACATTTTTTTTTTAAGTGTAGTCAATGAGATGCAAGCACACATATGGTCGCAGGATGACTATCAAATGGAAAAGCGTGTGTGTGTGGGACACTAAGTGATCAATGAGGCACGAGAGATGATGGACACTGACTTCCTGTAACTCTCTGCAGCATGTCTCTGCACTTCTGAAGGTCACTTTCGCTCACACACACAAATCTCACGGTATGTAGAGAAGTATTTGTGTGGGGACGTGTTTGCTGTGCTGATGGATGCTGGTTTGCTCACGTAGTGGCTCTGGGTCCCTTGTGTTTGTTCAGGAGAATGGCCACTGCCATTGAGCAATTATATATACGCACAGACCACAGTCAAAAGACATGAAAAGTGCCGCAGCACTTGCATATGTGTGTGTTCATTCGGTAGTTAATTACTGTCTGTCTATAACTCTTATTAGAAATAAGGTTTGTAGGAGATAAGAGTGTGTTTGGCATGGAATGATTAAAAACGCTTGAAGACAAGAAGTGCAAATATAGCAGTGATGACCAAGGGGTAGATTAGAGGCACTGGGTCATTGAGGACTGATACGTTATTCCAAAGAGCGCAGACAATTCCCCATATGTGACCTCCCATGAATAACAAAACTGTCAAGCCATTGTAACAAGCAAACAGTCCTATTTGCCAGGGTAATTCAAACCGAGGACCAAATCAGTAATTATATTTTTCCCAAAGAGTTCTACACTAATTTACTCACATTCATATAACCTGTATGACCTTATGTGGAACACAAAAGGAGATGTTTTTGCTGATCTTTTCCTTACAATAAAGGCAGATGGAGATACTGTGTGTCAAGATGCTAATGACACCAAATGACATTGGTTCTTGTGTGTCTCATAATCAAGGTTGGATATGTAGAAGCATTGTGTTCAAGAATGAGGTGATGAAGTTTACGAGTAGGCCTGCTTGATTATTTTATAATTATTTCTATTAGTGTAATCATGATTATTTAACACAATTATGAGTGGGCCACATGACCAAAGATTTATTTAACGATACCGGTATATTTACTGAATATATATTTTCTGTAAATAAGGTTGCTACTACATCTACATATTAGATACCAGCTAAATTTCACAATTCTCAATGCCACAGCAGAATACCAGGGTAAGTCTTAAGGTAAAAATTAAAAGTTCTCAAAAATGACTGAACAATAATTCAACAGTGAGTGATACAATAAAAACAAAAACGCAAAGGATAATACAATTAAAAGAGGATACAAATTAAAAAAATAGCGCTTTAAGTTTTTTTATGCAAATGAAGTATTCAGCTAATGCCTATTAAATTGAATAATCAAATGTAAACATAAAACGGCAAGGTCTTCACTGTAAGAACTAAACTTTTTTTTTCTGATCAAAGCTGCTATAAAAGTCCTTTAGTCAAGAGCAGAGTGATTTTCTTTGTCTTTTGTTGTTTGATTAATATTAAACACAGTTGGCAGCAGGAATATCAGCCTGTTATCACTTTAAGAGATACACGGATCCAATTTACTGTTACGCATGCATTTTCATTCTCAACTGTTTGCGACGATGGTTTACCTGAACAATCACCAAGCACGCATCTTTACGTGTATTTGACCGTTTAGGCACACACTATAAGATAAAAGGAAGTTCAGTTTAAGTTCTCTTTTGCACTCTTAAAAAACACAAATAAATCCAATTAACTTTAATAAATCAAGCACATCTTTATGTGACGAGAAGTTTGTGAAGGGGGTGGAATGGAGCACAATATTAGTTCAATCTTGATTATTGAATTATCATAATCGTTGGAGGCCGAAATTGAAATCAAAAGTGTATTTTGATTATTTGCACAGCTCTACTTATAAGTTCTTTACAGAACTAAACAAAACTATCATATGGCTTTGAAAGACTTGAAATAGAGCAAGCAGGGCAAACAACCTTCTAGTACTTCACTAACATATTCTAAATTACTATAATTTTATGTTTAAAGAATTAAAATTTTTGAGTGTACTATTTGTTGAATTTAATATCTTAATAAAGTATGTACATAACATTTATTTTAATATATTATTTATATAATATGTTATTTATAATATTTAATAATTTTCAATGCCATTTTCAAACAAAGCTAATACAAACTACTTCACAGCTATCTATGAAGCTTTTAATCATTATCTGCTTCTGCACAGTCAGCCAAAGTAAAACTGTTCTACCAGTTGGGGTGCAAACTAAAAAATGCTGTTTATTTAAACCAGTTCATCATTTTAGTGAAACAGCATGATCCAGACATCCAGAGTGTACTGCAAATCCAAAGGCTGCCAATGCTGCACGCCAATTAACCTGCATGTTTGCATTATGCAGTTGGTGTGAATTCTATCCATGTGTAAAGCTGTTTGTCAAGTTGTGTGTTTATTAACACATGTGTGCTCATGTATACACACGCCAACTGTCAGTGAACGACTGAGTGCAGCGGCATGTGGTAAAGAATGGCTGCTCCACTGAAAGTCTGTGTGTGCCAGGACCCCCTGCCCCAGACCCCCCACTGGGGGCGCGAGAGAGAGATGGGGCCTGCTGTCCATCGCCTCTGAGCTCGCCCTGTTGTGACGGTATGATCAAGGCTGCGCCACATGAGGCGGCCAATCTAGAGACACAAACAGATTCACTGAATGTCTTCTTCTGTCTTCCTTTAACTTATAGGCTTTTAAATTTCTTGTATCAGAGGTTGTGTGCTTGCGTAGATGTGAGTCTGTGTGCGTGTGTTGGGCTCATCCAATTATTTTCAAATCCTATCTCGCCTAAGCGTCTGTTCGATGCCATCTGTGAGAGGGTGGCACTCATAAAGACAGAGAGAGAGCGAGAAAGCGGAGATCCATCATTTGCTGATACCCTTCTTTACGACTACGTCCCACTGGCTGTCAGGGTGAAGTTTAAGAACAGCGGCTCAGCCCAAAAACTGCTGTTGAAAAACTGCATCATCTCGCTGCACACCTCCCACCGGCTGTTAAACACCGCGCTCTAATAAACAAGATATCTGACCTCTGCGGCAGCGGAGGGAGAAGGAGAGAGACAGAAGGCTCATGAATGATGCATGTGATTGGCTGAGAGCGTTAATTATTCGGCTGCAGTAACAGCGGTGACATCTGCATGGGGAGAGCCGAGCTCTGTCTGCTGGCGACCTTTGACCTCACTGCGTCAGCACTACGACTTGCCGGTTAAGCCTTCAGGATAGGACTTGAGAGGAGGGAGAAAGAACAGAAAAACAAGTGGTGCCTTCGGTTAAAACTATTCCAGAAATTAAAGTGTGCCTGTGTGCATCCACACACATTATGCTAATAGATGGAAAGCAGACCTTTACTGTTGGCGATAAAGGTACTTTAAAAACTCCAAAAACCAACAGAACGTTTGACCCAAGACTTTTTCTTTGGCACTGAAGGCTATAAATGCTCAAAGCGCTGCGTCTGTTCTGCAATATTCTCCTGAGAGCTATAAGAAGATGGATTTTGAAGCATGTGAAAGGCAGAGGGTTGTTTTGACAACAGACTTAAGAGTTTTGTGTTTTGTTTGTCTAGCCAAGGTGGGTATAAGTTGGTAAAAGGTCTTGTTCTAAGGCATAAGTGCAATGGTCACAAGAACATAATGGCATTATGTTGCAGGTGTCCAGAGTTTGAATCCCGGTTCGAGGAAATTTCCTGATCCCACCCCCTTCTCTCTTTCCCACTTTGCATTCTGTCTACTCTACACTATCCTATCCTAATAAAAGCAAAATGCCAAAAATATTTTTTTCAGTATAAGTAAGGTTATATGTAAACTACGAAGAGAACGTGTGCTGAATAAATGTGACTGAACCAAAGAAAGTAATGTAAACAAATAATTAATAACATCATCTCATAGCATCTCAAATTCTTTCTGAAAGGCCGGAGTAAAAGCCTGTTATCAAAATGTTTAGCCACTTTTACCTTCAAGAAGTGTCTGACATAAGGCATTTACCACCATTTGCTAGCACAAAGTGTTTATCCAAGTAATACATTACCTTTAGCAAAAGAGCCATAGTGGCTCATACTTTTTATTTTGCACCAGTTTAAGAGACTTTAAATGGAAATGCTGCATTATCTGTGAACTGTTGCTATATTCAGTTTTTAATTAACAGCATTCGCATACACTAAGACAGCTTCTCTAATATTTCATCTGAATGTACTGTATCCATTCAAGTAGCATCTTGAGCGCATGAAAGTCTGAACACTCAGAGAGTGAAAAATACAAACAGCATTAAGAAAAAAAGCCCTGATAGACACACACAAGGGAGGACAAATAGGAGCTAGCCTGAGAAAATTAGGCCACAGATAAATTTGAGCAGGATTCCATGCTACGAAAAGTATCCCAGATGGGCAATGAGACGCAAACCCTCAGTGTCTTCATGACCAATCAAAGCCCATCGATTTCTACCCAAACAGCAGGCCCAAGACTGAAGAACGTATCCTAGTGCCAAATCAAATTTCGATTACATTAAGATTCAACACCATGATGCTGAAGAGCAGGATTATCACACGCATCTTATCGCGGAGGTCCGAGTGTTTGTTTTTGCATAGACTGGAGAGACGGTGATTGAGCACTCACTGAAACAAGGACAAGGTCTCTCTGTCTGTCTGACAAACCACCGTACATTCTTTGTGGAATACTTCTAGTGCACAAACGCCACATCAGGGTGGTCACAGGTGCATGAAGGATGTCTCTTCCTGACCGCGATGGGCCTTCGTTTTAAAAAGACAAGGGCAAAAGAGCTCTTTCTCTCTCTGTCTAGGAACTCTCTTCACTCGAACCACTTCAAAGCTCAGTCTCTGGTGGTGAGACGCTGTTTAATCTCCCCCACATTACACTAGCAAACGTGTATTAGTCTGCAAGACAAGACAGGAGAAAATGACTTGTTCATACCTGACTGGCTCCATAATATAAAATCCAATTTAAGGGGGGGGTTACAGAGATAAGGGTTTCCGTCGGCGACGGTCCCATCAGCTCAGCAAACACTAAATAATGAACAATGCTGAAGCTGTCCCACCATGATAAAACACTCCATTACGGCTTCTGCACAGAACTAATGGTAATTACACCACATCCTCCACCGCGCTTTTATTGAATTTTTATCTGCTCTGGATGCGAGTCGCTTCGAAGCAGTCTTCACCCAAAAAACTGAAGTAACAATAGTTTTAAAATAGCATATTTACAGATTTTAGTGAAAGAAGTGGAGGAAATTCTGACGGTATTGTGTGAAGTTTCACTGATGTGGGCGAAGTGACGTTAGAAATGCAGAGCTGAAGTTTCACTGAAGTCTTGAAACTGAATATTCTCAAGTCACTGTAACAACGTGTATATATATATATATATACACAGTACAGACCAAAAGTTTGGACACACCTCATTCAAAGAGTTTTCTTTATTTTCATGACTATGAAAATTGTAGAGTCACACTGAAGGCATCAAAACTATGAATGAGCACATGTGGAATTATATATGGAATTATATACATAACAAAAAAGTGTGAAACAACTGAAAATATGTCATATTCTAGGTTCTTCAAAGTAGCCACCTTTTGATTTGATTACTGCTTTGCACACTCTTGGCATTCTCTTGATGAGCTTCAAGAGGTAGTCGCCTGAAATGGTCTTCCAACAGTCTTGAAGGAGTTCCCCGAGAGATGCTTAGCACTTGTTGGCCCTTTTGCCTTCAGTCTGCGGTCCAGCTCACCCCTAAACCATCTCGATTGGGTTCAGGTCCGGTGACTGTGGAGGCCAGGTCATCTGGCGCAGCACCCCATCACTCTCCTTCTTGGTCAAATAGCCCTTGATGCCTTCAGTGTGAATCTACAATTTTCATAGTCATGAAAATAAAGAAAACTCTTTGAATGAGAAGGTGTGTCCAAACTTTTGGTCTGTACTATATATATATATATATATATTAAAATATTTAAAATGTTAAAATATCATTTAATATAACTTTTTTAAATAAAATAAAAAAATAAATAAATACTAATAACATTGTACTGGAAATACTCAGTCAGCTCAAGGATCAAGGAAAAACTTACTACTTAATTAATAAAATATGTTATTATTACTATTTATAATTTTTTTATTTGTTTTAAAAAGTGCACATACCATATACCAGATACACAAAATCAAGTTAATTTTTCAGTTCAAATGATCACTTACCAAACTGTTGAAAACATTTTGACTCACAAAAAATTGTGACACACTTTCATCACTGGACAAACCTCCAGCCAAACCATAAACACACACACACACACACACACACTCACTGGAGCTCTGGGGCAGGTTGCTGAAGAAACCCCTGAGGCGAGTGGCAAGCCACTCCATGCTCTCCTGCAAGTTAGCGAGGGCCTTCAGATCACTGACGTCCCTCAGAATCTCATTCTGAGGAATCAGCTTATCACCCAGATTCCCCGTCAGAACCTCCGACTCCTTGGCAAATGCAGCCCTGTGAGAGACAGAAGGAAGAAATAATGAACTTTTGTGTTTTAACGCATGCTTTCCCTTACTCTCCTTCTCATAACCACAGCAGCAGCTGATGCTGAGCTTCACAGGCACATTCAGATAAATGATGCTCAAGCAAATCTATAAAGTCAGTATTTTCTTTGACCTCCTCTACAGGTCTGTGATGAATGTGGGAGAAAAAAAAATCCACGCAGCTCATTTCTGAGCACTGTGAAATTCCTTAAGATAAAATGCAGCGTCTATTGAATGGAGGACTTTTTAACAAGCTTTTATCGCTCTGTATAGGATTGCCATACATGTGCCGTAATCCCTCTTTAGCTGATGAAACTGTCAGGGTCATTTATATGATAAAAGCCTCCCACTCGCTGTCTGCGCTTAGCTTCAACAGGTCGGCTAGATTGGATTTTTCTGTCCCACATAACCAGTTCATTTATTTATTGTACAATTGCAGGCCATGGCACATCCAAACCGACGGGCGAACACTTTGAGGGCAATTTTGATAAAAACGAAGGCACCCCTCCCTCTCGTCCAATCAAAGTTTTCCTCATACTTGTGTCTTCTTTAATTCAAGTGTGCACTTGAGAGGAAAAGGCAGAAAGGGAGGGAGATAGAGCGAGCAAGTCAATTGAAAACAGAATTGTGTGTGTGTTTGGGATGCTGGAATGTTCCGGCAGATAGTGTGATTGCCTGAAGTTGTATTTGTTGTTGTTCAAAGATGTCTGCGGAGGCTATAAGGGCCAGATTTCATCCTCTGTAACACAGCACACAAGCAGAATACCAAAATGCTTTGTCTGTGTCAAACAGCTAAAAATAACCTTCATTTTCAACGAAGACAGAAAGCCCAAATGCAATTTCTGAAGTTGAGTACATAAGTGTATTTATTGATCTCTTTATAGGACGTAGAGGCCTGTGGATCGGTGTTACACAGCAAATGTCCCACGGCGTCTCTGGCTATGTGTTAACCTGCTCGGATGTGAGCTGATAGGAGTTGTGTGAGTGTGTTTGTACATACTGTGTGCTCTGTGATGAATCTGTGTGGTGAGCTCACATTGGGGACAGTGTGTATTTGTAGTATGTATGTGTGTATTAGCGTGTGCTCTCACCGTGTGAAGTCCTCTTCCTCTTCCCTCTTCTGTCGGAGCTGTCTGGGTTGGGTCATGCTGGCCCAGTTGGGCAGAGACTGCAGCAGGCGGCTGATGTCTTCATCTTTAGCCCAGGACGCGCTAATGGTCAGCTTCTCCTCGCATTGTACGATACCCCTTCAACACACACCCACACCCACACACACACACACACACACACACACACCCCAACACACACCAGACTTAAAACCACTTCAGGACTAAACTTTGGGAACAGAGAAAATAAAGAGAATGACATAACATAACATAACATAACATAACATATGAAGTGCCAAAAAGGAAATAATTATATATATATATATATATATATATATATATATATATATATATATATATATATATATATATATATATATATATAATATATATATTAGTGCTGTAATATGGGGGGCCATATAAGCCATAATTCATTCTGGCACTCTCACACACATACATTCTCCATTCACGTACATACATTTCTACTCTCACACACATACACTCTCCTTACACATACAGTACATTTCTACTCTCTCTCACACACTTACATTCTCCTTTCACATACATATTGTAACGATATCAACCTTCATATTCATCCGGAAGAAGGAGGCGGGAACCGGCGGACAATCAAAAACATTTTAATAACAAAATAAACACAAAACAGCGCACCAGCCCCTCACGGACGACTGGTGCGCATAAAATAAAAACCAAAACACAACTAAAAGCCCAGGCCTGGTCCTCTCTCGTCCTTCACTGTCGTCGCTCCAGTTTTATATCCTTCCATCTCCTCCATGGGCCTCGAGACCGGTGGGACGAACAGGTGTAGTTCATCTCCAATCACTCCCCCGGCCTCGCTCCCATGTCCCTCGGCCCCGCCCCACTCGTCATATACCCCCATCGCCCCTCGCAGGCCGGGGGGTACTCCCGAGACTGCGCTCTACTCCCCCCCCCCCCCTCCCTCCGGGGGGGCCGCTCCCGGGGACCTGCGGGAACCCGGGGGTAGGACAGGCGAGGCGAGAGAAAAGGAGATGGAAGGAGGAGCGACAGAGACGAGAGAGGGGAGAGAGGAAAAAAAAAAAAAAAAAAAAAAATTCCGGTTCCCAGACGCACCGCTGCTCGGCCCTCCACCAGCTGGGCGATCTCCTCCGCGGTGCCTGGCGGTGGCACTGGACGGCCCTCGGCGGACGGCACGACACTCCTCCGCCGCCCGGTGGACGGCGACGGCTCCTCCGGTTTTGGGCAGCCGGCAGGAGTCCCCTGTTCCCTGCTCCTCCCCGTTCCGGCGGATGGCAGCAGGCTCCGGCCACCTGGCGAACGGCGCTGACTCCTCCGCTCCCTCACGGACGGCAGCCGTCTCTCCACATCGTGGGCGGCCGGTAGCGAGCTCGCCCGTCCCCGGCAACTCGCTCCAGTCCACCGCCTCGAGCGTCCATGGCGGCACACTCCTCGCCAGCTCGATGGCACCGCGGATTCACCACAGCGGCGAGGGATCTTCAGCAGCGCGTCCCTCCTTCTCCCGGGTTACGGCACCACTGTAACGATATCAACCTTCATATTCATCCGGAAGAAGGAGGCGGGAACCGGCGGACAATCAAAAACATTTTAATAACAAAATAAACACAAAACAGCGCACCAGCCCCTCACGGACGACTGGTGCGCATAAAATAAAAACCAAAACACAACTAAAAGCCCAGGCCTGGTCCTCTCTCGTCCTTCACTGTCGTCGCTCCAGTTTTATATCCTTCCATCTCCTCCATGGGCCTCGAGACCGGTGGGACGAACAGGTGTTGTTCATCTCCAATCACTCCCCCGGCCTCGCTCCCATGTCCCTCGGCCCCGCCCCACTCGTCACACATATATTCTTGCTTTACACACATACATTCTCCTTACACATACATACTTTTTTTTTGCTTTCACACACATGCATTCTCCTTTTACATATATATCTACCTTTTTTGGTATCCATCACTCTCAGAACAGGAAATCCATGTGCAAGACCTGCTCAGCTCTTCCTCACAATTTTACAGTTATGCTATTCAAAGTCATCCTGTTTTCTTTTCAAGTACATATTTTAAGTTTTTATTTTTAACATATCATTATGTATCAACGTGTTCTAAAGATCTGTGTACAAGTACTAAGACACTGATTTTGATCGTATTAACAGGGCTTAACGCTAAAGACATTTTCAACTGGTCCGGTTCGGCCAGTGGTTTATTTATTTTTTACTTGTCCTGGCAAAATTTTCACAGGACTTGCCACAATCAATCAATCAATCAATAAGACTTATTGTTTTCATTGTTGACTGTAACATTGTATTATAATAAATAATAACCATTTTGCACAAATAAATAAACCATGCTTTTTCGGGTCTTTCAGGTAGGCCTAACTATTCCAGTTAAGGATGCACTGATCAGGATTTTATTTATTTTACAATCAAATGAGCCGATTCCCATTCTCGTTGCCAATTTATTTAGTTCTTCTTCTTTTTTTTTTCTTTTTTACATGTATTAAATGTTTATTTTGCTCTTTTACTGGCCATACTAACCTTGAGCAAATAAACAAACAAAAAAATATATGCAACATGAAGCTAGTGCACAAAACAAAAACATCAGATTGGCTTAATGAATATTTTATTATTACTATTTATTATTATTAGTTTTATTTCCTTAATTATATGTGTGTCTGCACTATGTTTGTACTTTCTGTACTGGAAGCTCCTGACGAAATATCTTCTGTGTGTAAACACTTGGCAATAAAGCTCTTTCTAATGAAAATTGCTAATTCAATCTCTGACAGCAGGTGGCGCTTATAGAACACTAGTCTAGCACTGAGTGCACGCAGAGCTGCAACTGAAAAAAATAATTTAAATAAGTAAATGAAAATCTGAAAAAAAAAAAAACCGCAATGAGTCTTGAGTTATTTAAAGATATCGCTGTCCCTAACTTGCAACATCCCACTTAATTAACTTCCTAAATTAAATGAAAAAAAAAAAAACCTTGTACGCTTATAATTCGTCTATCTGGCAACACGACTGAGGCTGAGCTCGCGTCCTCAATCACAACTCGCTCAAAGTATGAGGCCATGTAAAGTTTTCACAATAATAATATTTATTTATTTTTTAAAAACCAAGATAGCTTGCTGAAATACTTCTGTGGCTGCCTCATCTGCCTCAGCCTTGCTGATCAAGACCTGTCACGGTGAGCCTGTTCGCGCCTAACCTGCCTTCCGTTTCAACTAAACGCCTTCAGTTTCCACTATACTCTCTCTCTCTCGCACATACACACATTCTTCTCTTACATACATCTATATATGTATGTGTGTATATGTATGAGAAAAGAAAGTGTATGTGTGTGAGAGTAGAAATATATGTATGTGTAAGGAGAATGTATGAGTGTGAAAGCAAAAATATATGCATATGAAAGGAGAATGTATGTGTGTGTAAGAGTAGAAATGTATGCATGTGTAAGAAGAATGAAAGTGTGTGAAAGCAAGAATATATGTATCTGAAAGGAGAATGAAAGTGTGTGAAAGCAATAATATATGTATCTGAAAGGAGAATGTAAGTGTGTGAAAGCAAGAATATATGTATGTGAAAGGAGAATGGAAGTGTGTGAGAGTGCCAGAATGAATTAAGTCTTGCAAGGCCCCTCATACTGTAAAACGATTAATCACATCCAAAATAAAAGTTTTTGTTTACATAATGTGTGTGTGTGTGTGTGTGTGTGTACTGTGTATATTTATTCTGTATATATAAATATGCACACAAGCATGTATATATTTAAGAAAAAATATGTTTCGTTCATATATTAAAAAAATGATATAATTTATATGAATATCAATAAATACAAGTTAATAAATGTAACTATTTTCAAAATATATGCTGTATGTGTGTGTCTTTATATATGCATAATAAATATACACAGTACACACACATATATTATGTAAACAAAAACATTTTGCAAGCTAGATTTGAACCTGCATGGTTCATAATGTGCTAAACGCTGGTCTGACACATTATTATAATCCTCCTTCTGAATAACATTTTAATTTTCAATAAAAACTTTTACATATTTTATATTTGTAATATATTTAATATTTATAAGTTCATTTAATTATAACCATTAAACATTTGTACATTTTTTACTGTTAATAAATGTTATGTTTTATATATATATATATATATATATATATATTAAATTCTAAAATGTACACAAATATAAATAATCTTACATATTATATTATATTATATTATATTATATTATATTATATTATATTATATTATATTATATTATATTATATTATATTATATTATATTATATTATATTATATTATATTATATTATATTATATTAGCTCCAGAGTTCAATGTGACTGAAAACATGCTTAACACTGGCCTGACATGTTATATCATCTTCCTCAGATCCTAAGTTCAAGTTAATGTACAATGCAATAGCTAAAATACTATGGAATTTATTTTCACACTCGTAAACGTTCATTATCTAGTGTTTCGTTAAGTACTATATAATGATGTTGTTAATGACTTGTAAATGGAAGTAATCATAAATTGTGATGAAACGCTGCGTACGTAGCTAAAATAAGAACAAAGTGTATGATTGGCTCAGGAATTGGACAAGCTCCATTTCACTTCACATCTCAAAAATGCCAAAATATGAAAATTAACCATAAGTTCAGATAAATGTCTTCAATATTGCATAAGCGGGCCATTAAAAGTGTGCACTGGATGACAGCTGAACACGGTCCTGCAGAAGAGTTCGGATGATACAGAAAGGCAGACGAGGCCGCGGATGAATGAACTGTTATTGTCTGCGACGTGCAGATTGATTAAACAGATCATGTAGAACGTAATGCAGTGCGTTTCACTCATCTTATGGATGAGAACGAGGGAGAGAACAAAAGAAAGACAGAGAAGGAGACAAAGAGAGAGACAGATTGGTAGCATGTGATTATTGTGCGAGGAAACGGCTGCTTCTGCACTTTCTATCCATGATTGAGCTCAGTTCAGACCCCTGCTGACTTACACATATGTGAGGGAAACACACACACTTCACTTAAACACATGAGTAAACCAATGAGATCATCTAATGTTTCCGAAAATCCAGTAGTAGACAGATTTTCCTTCATCTTAAAGACATTTCTAACTATTTTAATGGAGAATAATTAATGATCTGAGGCATTATGTAATTTATTGATTTTAGATTATGCTCTTAATAAAATTAATTAGCATTAGAGAGAAATGCTCCATCTGTCAGATTAATTCAAACAAATCTTTTTTGCACTTTACATTACAAGAACCGGCTATTAAGAGTCATTCCTGAATCGGTCTACACTCTCATGCTGTTTTTGATTCACCCAGAACCACTTCATTAGAGTCATTAGTTCAAGAATCAGACTACACTGGTCACATTTTATGTTCTTTTTGCATGCAGCCCATTTTGACAACAAGATATTTACTGCCATTATGTTGCAGTACACGTTCTTTATATTAAATCACACTGAATGCAATAACACACTCACATTCATTTTTGTGTATCAAAGTATTATTACCTGTATGCAGAATTGCAGATCTCTTTGTACTCCTTGAGCTTGTCACAGACCATCTCCAGGAACTGGTTGGAGTACGCACTGAGGTCCTGCATCAAACTCATTAGATCCTGAATGGACTTCTCAACAACCACAGTGCTCTGAAAACACAAACAAACACACACTCAATACGATACACTCTGAAGTCAGGGCATCACTTCTATTCGTTTCTCAGGATCAGATGATTGCCTTAGAGACTGTAAATGTCACTGTTGTTAAGGTGCGGGGGAGGTTCTGGTCTGAGGTCAGGGTTGAGTTTAAGAATGACCCGTCCAGACGCCCTCTATAAAGGACCGTGATAGACTACAAAATGTTGCAGACTATCTACTCATTTGCTCGCTTTTGAGCAAACACGTCAAATAGCCCGAAAAACAAACACGATCAAAACCCTCCATTCACCTGTCAGATCCAGACAACCCTTCTGTAATAAATGAAGCATGACGATACAGAAACATATGACCATGGATATTATTTTAAATGTGTGGCAATGACAAACCTCCACTCGTCCACATCCTTCAAGCACTTCCTCAGCCCTCCCTACCATTTAACAGTTTTACCTTGCCATCAAAGCTAATGACTCTAATAGCAGAATAACTTTCTCCTAGAACAAGGCACAAAAAAGGCCACATTTTAAACACTATGAAGGGCCAAAACAAAAGAGCCATGAGTCTTAGCACAGCTACCAACATTTGGCTGTGTTTCTAATGCCAGCAGCGACTGACTGAAAGTGACAGCGAACGTTAGCATGGCATTGGCAACGTTGCTGCCTAGTGCACCGAACCATAACTTCCTTGTGGCATTGGCACAAACTGTCTGTTTAATTGGACTCAGCCCTAACCCAATCCAAGCACATTGTGACCCATCCCGCCCAGCAGGGGGCAGCAGTGAGTGCCCCGAGTAGTTTGTTCTTATTAGCACATTGCTACACATTTGACATACAATCTGATAATACACATATCAATGCCTGCTGTTTGTGCCCCCTGCCTGAGCCCAGGGGCAGAGAGCGAGGTAATGATCCGTGGCCCTGGCCCGTTGAGTTTTCTAGCAGAGAACCGAGGGGGATGAGGGAGAAACGACTCAGCAGGGGAACACTAGCCTTCAAAGCTGTGCCCCTGGTCACACTGGAACAAGTCCATCAATGCCATAGAGTGTTCGATTATGTGAGTGAATGGGTGTCTGGAAAAGATTGGCATGGCTACTGAGAAATGAGCGTAGAACATACATATCAAAATATTTCAACATTTACATAGTAATTGAGTGTATATATATATATATCTATATCTATTAGGGATGGCACGGTTTGCTGAAAAGAATCCGAACCGTTCGGTTCACCCCACACGGTTCGGCACGCGCTGGGACCGCAGTTCAACTTAAATCTGATAAAGCATCTGTAATATGGTTAGCACGTAAAACAAACTGGGTTCAACTAATAAATGTTTCTGTTGATGGATGCGCATTCTGGATTCCCAGACATTACAACAATAGCGATGAGGAAAAAAAAAACCTGGACAAACCATTCACTCTTGTCCAATGTGATTGCAGAATGCTGGAATATTCTGTCATCACCTGGGTGCTGAAAGCGCGCGCGCACAGATGAGACCTGAACAGCACACGTTAACATGTATAACTAATTTAAGCTCTGTCAGTTTAAACATTTAAGAGCCAAAGGACGCGAGCTCACGCGCGCAGTGAGAAGATTTGTGCATTTGTGCCTCAGAACGCGCGCAAATATAAGCTCTCTCTGATGTATTGTGTTTAAATGGACAAATTCACACAAATATCTTGTTAAAATGCCCGTCTTGGGAAGTATCCAACAGCCAGAGATGGGTAGTAACAGATTACATGTAATCTGGATTACGTAATCAGATTCCAAAACTCAAGTACTTGTAATTAGAGTAAACTACTTTTTAAAATACTTGTAATCAGACTACAGTTACTTTTTTATGGATTACATGATTACATTTTATTTACACAATGGTAATAAATTGTTCACAATTCATTGATTCTCCTAAATTTCCTTTTTTTTTTCTTTTTCAAAATTCATGTTTGCAATGTAGCTTTTTTATTTTTCATTGATACATTCATATGCAATTCTAGTGTTTTATTAGATTAAATATTTAACCTAGCAGTGATATTGCTGTGAATTTCATGTTTTTCAATATTGTTTTTTGTAGTGTAGCTGTTTTATAAATGTACTTAATTATAAGTAATTAATTATAAGTTTTATTCAGTGTTACTAGCAAACACTAACAGCGAGGTATACATTAGTGTTAGTATATTGTAAATATTAACTGTCCACACATTGCACTTGAAAAAGAAGCAATTGTGGCTCTTGTTGGTGAATGAAATAAATTTTGTGGAATAAATTTTTTCTTTATAATTTCAAAATAGTACAAGATTAGGCTAATTCAATATATGTGCTATCAAATAAGGGTTAGCACAAATGTAATCCAAAAGTAATCAGATTACGTTACCAAAAATGTGTAATCTAAGAGATTATATTACTGACTACAAATTTTGTCATGTAATCTGTAATCAGTAACTGATTACAATTTATAAGTAATCTACCCAGCTCTGCCTACAGCAGACATAGCCGGCTGAACGCAGGTCTGCTGTATCAGTGCATTCTCTTAAAATGACAGTCTTATTTTAATCGAACAGCAACAACAAAGAAATCACTCACTGCTCTTGATTAAAAAGCTTTGATAACTTTAATAAAGAATAATATTTAATTTATACAGTCCAATATGCAATGTGGTTTTACATTTGATTACTTTATTCAATTTCTGTACCTAAAAACTTATGCTAGACCTGCCTAAAAAAAGAAAACAAACAGAAAATGGCTGTTTATTGTTTGTATCTTATATTTATTTGTGCTGTTGCTTGTAGTTGGATAGAATATTCTTCTTTTTTTATTAGAAAGTATAGTTTTTCCATAAACATAGCACATAACGAACTGTACCGAATATATATATATATATATATATTTGGTACAGTTCGGTACAGTATATATATATATACTTATCAATTATTCACATAAATGGAGAAATTATTTGTAAATTGTATGCATGTATTTGTGTGTTTACTTTTCATATTCTTTCTTCTTTTTTTTAAACTATCATATACAAATTTATTTCCATATTTTTCATCAATTTGATGGTATTTGATATAAATATTTTGGACAGATGGATGGATGGACCGATGGACAAACAGACAGACAGAGACAGGTAGATGAATAGATACAGATGAGGTCAAAAGTTTACATCCCCTTTTCAGAATCTGCAAAACGTAAACTATTTTACCAAAATAAGAGGGATCATACAAAATGCATTTTGTTTATTTTGTACTCACCCACAAGAGAAAATAATAGTTGATTTTATAAAAATGACCTCATTCAAAAGTTTACATCACCTTGATTATTAATACTGTGTTCTCACCTGAATGATCCACAGCTGTTTTTTGTTGTTGTTGTTGTTTAGTTTAGTTTTTCATGAGTCCCGTGTTTGTTCTGAACAATTAAACTGCCTGATTTTCTGTTTAGAAAATCCTACATGTCCCCCCAATTCTTTTGTTTTCCAGTATTTTTGTGTATTTGAACCCTTTTAAACAATGACTGTATGATTTTGAGATCCATCTTAGTTGCAATATGGATATGTGTACATTATTAGTACTGCCCTTCAGAGGCTACAGTAGATAGTTATGTGTATCCCAGAAGAAAAAACAAGTTAAATTTACCCAGATCTTCAAATTCAAAAAGTTTTAAATAGATAGTCAGTCTTTGTGATCTCATTTAGTTGTGACCGGTCATGACAAAAGGAGCAATTGAGAAGCGATTGTGAATTTGTTGTGGCCTTTAGGAATGTCTAAAGCCAAATGAAAAAAGTGCAATAAAATCAAAGTCAATGTTTATGATCTTGGTTCATTTTATATAAGAAACATAATATTGAATAGATCATACATTTCCGATATACTGCCCAGCACCTAATAAAAGCTACAGAGACTGACCAGAGAAATATCATACTGAAAGCTGCAATATTTGCTCTCTCCCCGTCTCATTTGTAAAACTCAATATTTCCCAGTAAACAAAGTCTCTAAGCTCCATTATTCAAGTAACAAATGCCCCAACGCTCTGCGGCACATGTCTAATTCTCCTCATTTAACACACTCATTCGTCTTAGCCCCAGAAATCATTAAAAAGTAATCAAGCTCCAGAGAGAGAGAGAGAAAGAGTGAGAAAGGGAGAAGGAGAGGAAAATAAAGCTGAAGGATGGATAGAAGCCTCACAAGCAAAACAGACGGCAAGAGCTTTAGAGAAAAAATCAAACCAGCAGAGGTTCTCTCATCTCATCGCAAGTAAAATCCTTCCCTTCTACTTAAATGTCACACTGTGCCATGGGAGGTTTAGGATGTGTTGCCGGAAATTCTACATCTCCTGACCCATTCTTAGTCTGCTCACACTACAGAGCACCTTTGAATTCTTATTGGAGTATGTCCAGCCATGTCAGCCTTGATTTGCAGCTTTTTTGTACAGAGGTGTTTAAAATGAGCAGAGCTGCTGGAGGGAGTGTCTGCTAATGGCAGAAGGTTTAGAGCAGTAAAAATGAAGAGAGTCATAATAATGAATGCTCAGCGTGCAGAGGGGCTCAACTGGTGAACGTCCATGAGAGGGAAACACAACATGCAGTGGAGCGGAGAGAGAACTTAACACACATGCTTAGTGACACTCAGAGGCCTGAGTGTGTGTATATACATACAAATCACACCACACATACACACGCTCTCTCGTGAAATGCTAAGTAGAACTGTGAGACACAACAGCAATGGCAGAGCTCTTTTTAATGGCTATATATATATATATATAGAGAGAGAGAGAGAGAGACAGAGAGAGAGAGAGAGAGAGAGAGAGAGAGAGAGAGAGAGAGAGAGAGAGAGAGAGAGAGAGAGAGAGAGAGAGAGAGAGAGAGAGAGAGAGAGAGAGACAGTAGTCAACATTTGAAATGGATAAAAAAGTTAAAGTTGTCCTAATACAAGAACGCGTTTTGTTTTTAGGACCAAACCATGTTTGCCTGACTTAATGAACTAACAAGTGAAATCACATTCCTGTGAACTTCACTTAACTTTCATTTAAAATAACACACAAAAAAAAGTGAACAGTGAACAGGCTTTAAATAACTATAACCAGAATTATTCACGACATTGACGAAACTGTGGTTAAAGCTGCTTTACACAGTTTCTGCATTAAAGTTACTTTAATGAGAACATTCCCAATGTCTCTTGATATAATCAGCCAGTTTGATTTTTTTTTGTACTTTCAAATAAATGAGGAAAGCTTTTGACCAGATACTTTTAATTGAGTAAAATTTTGACGGAAAAACTTGCAGCGTGAGCAAAGATGTCTATACAGTTCCAATAAGCTACTAGAGTATGGGGTTCACACACCTTTGGGACAAACTTACATTCTTTACTGAAAATCTTCTTGCTTTACATACAGAATAAGTAAAAGATTTAATTGATTAAACTGAACATGTATTACACATACAGTATAATTTAGATAATATTTAGCATATGCACATAATTGTGATGTCAGAGTATTTCTAGATCATATGAAATATTATATATATATATTTAATTTATTAATAAAAAATGAATGAAGTGGGTAATTAACTTTCACAGAATTCTTAGCTAAAATTAAATATCAAGCACAAATATATTATTAAAAAGAATATATAAATATATATACACCTGTATAAAATCCATCGTTTTTCCATTTTTAAAATCATATTAATTTCCATTACATTTCTAGGCCTAGAGATCACAATGTAAACGTTTCTGGGTTTTCCTGTTCAGAATGGATGACAGGCTGGTGGACAGATGTTGAGATGAGGCTGTGTGTGTTTAGAGGAGGTTCACGGGCCATGGGTTTTCTCCATTATTCCAGTTCTAACCCTATAGCACAGAGTTCAGAGCATTTAACCTGAACCGTTCCGGCACTTCAATTACACCACAACAGACACACACACACACACACACACCTAAAACATCCCATACCAGCGGGTTAAAAATATAAACATTTCTACATGGTGTGCATACCCACAAACCTTTACAGATTTCATAGTAAATTTATATGGTAGAGCAATTTCTTATGACATTAGAAGCATGAAAACGCATGCAGAAACACACAAGCCTCTCCAGGGGAAAGGAGTGTAATGCATGAGAAGGGCAGCGGTGCGACAGTTCATTCATCATTGTCAGTGTGACCGTACACCACTGAGACCCACAGACATGCACACACGTGCCAACATGACCCTACTACTCAACCGCAACACCACCACAACACATCTGTGTGAATAGATGCAGATGCAGGATTTTGCTTCTCCTGTTGTGTGTGTGTGTGTAATGCCTTGTTTAAAGGGTTAGTTTACATAAAAATAAAATCTTGTCACTATTTATTCAATTTCATGTCATTCCAAACCTACATGAGAACAAAATAAGATTTTATTTCAGACAATGAAAGCCCAATTCTATTTAAAAAAAAATAAAACAAATCTAACTACCTTTCTAATCTTTTTATATTCTATTTTTTTTCATTTATTATGTAATTATGTGTGTGTGTGTGTGTGTGTGTGTATATATATATATATATATATATATATATATATATATATATATATATAAGACCTCTAACACTAGCTTGCTCTATTCTTTTTCTATTCGATCTGTTTTCTTTTTATTTATTATATTACTTAAAAGCCCTTGCTACGTGTACTGCGTTAAGCTAACTGAGACTTGTTATAGCACTTATATATCATTGCTCTTTTTGTTGGTTTTGATTGCTTCCACTGTCCTCATTTGTAAGTCTCTTTGGATAAAAGTGTCTGCTAAATGAATAAATGTAAATGTAAATTGACAGGGATGAAGTACAGGCCAAACACACAGGCAAAAACCTATGACATGTGTAACAACTAAATGTAAGTCTGTTATTTCTTCTAAAGCGAGTTGTGTGAGTGACAGGCTCGAGCAGCGAAGCAAACCGAGCAGCATAATAGCACCAGGACTACATTTCCTGCTGTAAATCCGCTGGCAAAGGATTGCGTCTGTTTTATTAGAAATTATTTAAATAAAGGTACACCGGGTCTCCATCTCTGGAGGAGAACTGATTACTAAATAAATGATCTCAACAGTGTTCAATCCAAATGTAAATACACATTCAACTTCGCCAAGGGTCAATCTAAGGTGTGTGTTTATGGGTGTGTGCATGTATATTGACTTCATCTAAAGCTTCTAATCAAATCAAGGATGAATTTGTGCCAAAATACCATAGATTTTAACAGAACATGACTTTAGGCAAGTAAAAAATTTTGTTCTTGTGTATACACCTCTAACCTTGCACCTCCAAACTTCGCTTACTGACTTTTTCTTTCTTTTCCGGAGTTTTTCAAAGTCTTACTTCAGCATAATAATATAGGCCCACAAATAAATCCATCATAAATGTACCAGCTCTGAGATGTCAACTTTATGTTTAGTTCTCTAGGCTCACATACACCCCCTGAAATAAAGCCATATGGGGCTAATGGTGTGGGGAACAAACAGAAGGCAATGATATACACATTATCATTATGGAACGGATGTTTGTGTACACACATATGCACACACACACCCTGCAGAAAAACCCCGGTGTACTGGAATTATGTGGAAATATATTAAAATGACTTAAAAGAGCAGTTCTCTTCAAATTCAGCTCAAGTTACTGTAGGCCTCAATCCAGAACTTGGCATGCTTTAATGCAGCAAGGACTGACAACATTTTTGGCCACTTTTCCGTTGTTTTAGTTCCACAGGCAAAGATTAGCTTCACTTCTCCAGAGTTAAACCCCTCGTACATGTAAACTAAAATAAAGCCAAAGTCCGAATTCAGGCTGCAGTTGGTGATAACCGTTGTCAGTCTCTTCCACAATTCCTGTTTAGGTAGGGGTTTAGCCCAAGGTCAGGCTGGAGTCGATGGGGAAGATCATTGGCGAGAGGAGGGATTGTTTTTTCGGCCCACAGGTGGAGAAACACAGTCAGCAGGCCACTCTGGTGCAGTCGAAGCCCAAAAGACTAAAGCTGGCCTGAGGGAGGAACCCAAGTCAGAAAAGAGGAGTTTCTGAGGTAACGACAGAAAAGAAAAAAACAGGAGGAGGTGACTGTGCCCTAAAGGACACAAGAGAGAGTGCACACTGCATCACTGTCAGACGAATCTTGATAAATTCCATCAGTTGAATTGAAAGGACTGTAGTCTTTTGAAATAATAACATGAATTTGCCACATAAATCTAGTTCAGGTCTCAAGTCGTCTGACCAAAACATTAAATTGGAGGTTCTCAAACTGCAGGTCACGAAAAGAAGTTAGAAGGGGTTGTGAAAATGATGTATTGCCATCACGGAAAAATGACTCTAAATACTTATATAGCATATTAACAAAACTGTTGGAAATCAAAAATTCCATAAATGCTAAATTATTCTATGACTTCTGATTAACTTTCACAATTTTTCTGGCTTGAATGGCAATGGAGCCAGTGACAGGGATTCTCCATTTAGAAGCATTATATGCATCTGTGACCCGTGAAGAAAAAAAGTTTTCTTAATGGAGAGATCCTTCTGCATCGGTTTTAAAAAGATTTTCCAATCCCATTCTATCTGTAAAATAAAATAGCATAAATTTGGGGTTGGAACAGAGATCGAGTGCTCGAGTAAGCCTACTCAGCAGTGACAGTGATGATCAATCATGAAAACAATAATCGTGAACGTTTTTTTCTTTTTTTTTCTCATTGGTTATAGCAGCACTTTGGGCGGCAACGTGCATGCAAAGCATCCAAAGTAGGCTATAGAAGTGAAAAGAGAGAGAAGCATAGCTCCGAAGTCATGTGGTGATGTCTGGTTTATAGGTACATACATATCTGATTAATCTAATATAGGATTGGTTGGGATATTAACATTTATTAACATTACCAGTGTTTAGTTTCATGCTCAAATGCAATGCCCGATATTAGTTATCTGAGATGGTCATATTGCTTTTTAAATGTTTCTTTTTTTTCCCTTTTTTTTAAACTGATATTTTAATAACGCAGCAGTGCTTTTTTGTCATATTTGTTCAACAGTAGGCATACTTCAATTAAATTTGAAGAAAATATCAGGAATCACTTGATAATGTAGATGAAAATATAGCACAAATCTGCCATAAACAGCATTATAATGAGAACTTTATAGAAGTCTAGACTATAGTAAATTCCTTGCCTGTGTTTCAGTGCGTTGTTATGAAAGCACATCATGGTGGGAGCTCGCCCTCTCTCTCTCTCTCTCATGCTATACACATCACTGGCATTTCATAAACAGCATTATATTTAGAACCTTATATAATGTGATATCTATAGTAAATTGTCTGCTTTCCTTGTCCGTGTTTTTGTGCATTGTCATGAAAAGCATCACGGCGGGAGCGGCGTAACTTAAAGTTCACAGGTATTTGCATCCTTTTGTGCAGATACAAGTTGTAAAGTTACAGCTCATGCAGGCAGCTATTCCTATTTCATTTATTTTTTTAAATTGCTGTATTACAATGACAATTGAAATGAGAAAATGCCAAAAATGCCCATCCCTACTTAAAAAATTTCTTAAGCTAAACTAAACTGAAAAAAAAAACAAAAAAAAATCCAGACAAAATCAGGGTGATATGTGGGCCAACATTTGGATCTTGCTGTGATCCTGGTGTCTGTGGTTGTGAGAGACCTTTAATATCAGCTTTAAAATATTTCCTGAAACAAAACAAAAACATGGAAATAAATTCCAGACAAAATCAGAGTAACTGGCAGGCCATCATTTAGATACTGGTATGATCTTGGTGTCTCTATACAGAGAATAGTTCCTGCAGACTTAAACAATGTCTAGACAATGCCACCCAGACCTGTCTGTTTTGGTTTCTGCAGTGATGAGAAGTCCCTAATAAAGGCCCATGCCATCTTTGAGCTGTGCTCCTCTAACAGAGCCGAACACTACAGGATGCCAATCAAATGATATCGCACACACACACAGACCAAATATACACCCCCACACAACACAGACCCTATAAACAAAAAGGTCACTCTCATTAGTTCAACTCTAGAGTGATGTGTAGGGATGTGTGTGTGTGTATGTTGACAGTGAATACAGTGTGATTAAAAAGGTCAGCTTCATTAGCAAAGCACTGGTGGCAGCTCAAGTCCACATTTCACAATGAGCTTTGACTGAATGGCACAGACAGACAGTAAATCACGTCTCTAAAAACAGACTTGTGAATAAAACACAGCTGCGAATATTCTGACTACATTATAGCTCCAACCATGAATTCCGGCCAAAAACACCTATACTGAGATCTGCTTTAACTGAAAAGACTTGCTGAAAATAATGCTGGATATCTGTAGATTCCTAGAAAACAAACATTTTGGTATTTACGATGTCAAAACTTTTTAGAACTTTCCAAAAATATTTGGAAATATTTTTATATTACACTTATAGAATATATGAATGTATATAAATTACCAGTGTTATTTTAAAAATCATTTATATATATATAACTTATATATAACTTATATAACTTCTATATATATATATAAGTGTTTTAGTTAACAATAACAATACTGATCATTACAAAATATAATTACATTTGCATTTGTTAGTGTGAATGAATAATGTAAACTTTAACTAAGTACCAATTCTCAATATTTTGGCCACTTTTCACTAACATCAGCTAAAACCAAGTGCATTCTTGATTCTCAAGGTGTCTGGACATGCGGCCCCTGTAAGCAGCACTGTAGATCCTGTGGTGGGGAAGATTAATAGAGCCAATCTCCAAACATGCTGCACAGTGACCCCCTCAAAACATTTCTAATGAAATAAATCAATCAGTGGGCCCAGGACCTGCAGATAGCATCAGTGAAACAGATCAGCAGAGAGAAAGAACTGGAGAGGACTTTAAGGCTTAGGGCAGGCAGAGCATGGATAGCCAGGACTTCTGATATCACTGGCCTTGCTATCATACTAGACAAAGTGATTACAGCCAACTCCAACTTCCGACACAGGAGCACTGATAGCAGGGGCTGTCTGTATTTAAACAAGCCCGTGCTCGAAATTGCAACTGCTAATGCTAATGCAGTAACAATTCTCTTTGCCAGAGCACACAGCTGTCCATTCTAATATGTGCCAAGAAACCATTCTCCAAATTTTCATTACACACAGAAAAAAACTGCATTGTTTTTAATTAAGTTTAACAATTAAACTAAATGTCTACTCTCCATTAAGATTAGCCTTTGAAAAACAACCTTTTCCAAATAATCAGTAAATGGTCGTGTTGTGTCATCTGTATTTAATTTTAAACAAATGAAAACAAGCATGTGATTAATATAAGAACAATCTGTTAAAATGTTATTCTACCTTAAAGTTAATTTTTCAACATAGAAAACATGTTTTCAAAACAAAATGTGTTTTCAAAACAGGGATGAAATTTGCATAAAAACATTATTTTTCAGTATTATTAAAACACACACACACACACAATATTTAAATGAAATGTTATTTATAAATGCATATAGTTATACAAAATACAATTACACATTACATATGATTTTATGGTTTATTATTATATATTAATGCCTACCCTGATTACGGTGATTGTCCAACAAAATAAAGTTTAGGGGACAAGTTTATAGAAGGAAAGGTGACACTGGGTTATGGCAAAATTGGTCAGCTTTAAAAATGCTGACAACAACAGACATAAAATCTGTCCTGAGAGTTTTTCCTTTGCAGTACTGTAAGTAAATGGGAGTGGGTGTTAATGTGTGTGTGTTAACAAGGTTCCTGATGGCAAAGAGCAGTATATTTAATGTTGTGAAACTAAAAGAAAACCCCCTTTCCCCACGGATCAATGCTCCACTTCTCCCAGGCTGATTTCTCATAAAACACCTGCTGTAACATCCGAGCCATGGCACCTGGAATACACTGACATGCACCCATAAACACACACCCACATCTCTCTGTCATCATTTCCGTGACCACAGGAGAGCACTACTTTAAGCACCATTTGCCTTCTCCATTTGGTCTACAATGCATCACAGAGGCAATAGACAATCTGGAGAGAAGCCTCACTCAACTTCATGGCTGCTCACAGGATGGATGGCTGTTCAATCTGAGAGGAGGGTCAATTTTATTCTTGTACTTTCTCAATACACTGCATTGAACACTGGGAGCTGGAAAACTAAACTTTAGGATCGTACTCCTAAAATAACTTCAGAAATGAAGCTGAAGCTGACTTTTCCATGTATTTTGATGTCAGAAACGTACAGACATCGAGGAAACTCTGCTGCTCTTCAGTCTTGCTTTACACCTGTTCTAGGTGAATATATGCTAATGTTGGGCTCAATGGGATGTATTAAATGCATGTTAAAACAGAAAACTTAAAAACGGTTCATTGAAATTGTATTACTATTTTACAATATCACTGTTTTTACTGTATTAAACGTATAATGCATTCTTTGTGAGCTTCACATTTAAAACTATTTAACTTTCTTGAAATATAACAGGCCATTTGGTGAGTAAAATTTTATTTACTCACTAAAGCCAAATTTTACCCGCATTTGGTGCTTGGCAAATGTTCATTTTGGCCCCTGAAGAACAAGGATGCGAAGCCAATGCTTTCCGAATGCTGTGCCGATTTTCTTTCCTCTGTGAAGTTCAAAATCAACAGGCACTTTGCAAAGTCTGTGAGAACACAAACAACTTCACACTCTAATACAGTTCTTCATGAAGGGCTTCATTAAAGTGCCTCTGAAGAGCACACTCTCTCGTTCTCTCTAACACACACAGACCACGACCCAGGAAACGGTTCTACAACAGTACAAAGCAAAAGGCCAGGAAGGGACGTGCCACGCAAGCTGTCAGGAGCAAAACTGCTTTTTGATCGAAGGTAATTATAAAGGGGAAAAAATCCCAAACAAAAGAACATTTTATGGAGCCCCTGCTATCCAGAGAGTCACTCATTAGCCCAGCAGGGTAATTAGCAAGATGCCGCAGTCCTCGTTAAGGAGAAATCATAATCGTAAACAAATGGCTGTGAGCTTTTGGTGCCTTCCCCTAAGTAATGAACCGCCACTGTTCTCAAAATGAAAGCAATGCTAAGATGTACACACATGACACACAACTTGAGATGACAGGTCTCAGTTTAAAGAGTAAGGGGGCCCATAATGGCTCTCATCTGAGTTATAACAGAGCGCTAAACTCATTACACTCGGCACAAGTGCATTCTTGCTCTCGTATATTTGCAAAGAGAGCTTCTCGTGAGGTTAATTGACCAGATCATGGATTCAGAGAGCGGGAAGACATTCAAATAACTCAAGCTGTACATGCACAATTGCACATGAATACACTCAGGAACAAACAGAAGCATGCAGCTCAACATAGAAGACAATATCTGTTTGGTAGCTTCTTTAAGGCAGTACTAAAATAAAATAATATTAATGTAAAATATAATATAATAATTATTATATAATATAATCTAATACTATATAATAATATAATATAATAAATATAATTTTAAAACAATTCTGTTATCTAATCTAATACTATATAATAACCTTATATAGTACACTAAATGACTATATTTTAAAATGGCATTTTTAAATCATAATATATTATATTATAAAATAAACTAAATAATAAAAAAATCACCACTATCCTCTATTTTAAAATGTCATTATTTTTTATATAATATAATATAACTTTTAAATTATAATAAACTTAAAATCACCACTTTCCAATATAATATAATATAATATAATATAATATAATATAATATAATATAATATAATCAGCACTAAATAATCTTATATTTTAAAATGATTCTGTAAGGAGCATGTAAACTACAACAAGAAGCAAATACTGGAAAGGTGAGAAGTGAGACCATACTCATTCCCTTAGCTGATGAACTAAGCACATCCTGTGGTCTCTATGGCAATAAAAGCTTGCACTTCCTGTGCTGCCAGGAAGCAGTCCTGGGAGAGACGGACAGCTGGCAGCTGGTCGCCACAGTGCCGCGCTGTGTGTTATATAAGCTGCACTTAACTGCTGATTCCAGGTCAGCCAGGATCAAACACAATTTCAGCTCCAATTATGATGTAGGTTGATATGGGGGTAGGTGGCCTTTATCGCCACTCTCGAGAGAGTGAAGGAGAAGAGACGGGAGAAGAAAAAAAATAACCTCCCCCCTCTGTGTAATTCAGAAGAGAAAACAATCAGACCGAGCTTTTGTACACTTGACCGGTAGGCAAATGCTGTTTGAACAGTTAGTCTAATAAATGGATCGACTAATGAAAGTGAAGGAGAGCGGGAATAACAGAGGGAGAAAAAGAAGGCTGTACTATTTTTCCATATGTATGTGTGCACTTATACATTCTCTGAAAAATCCCAAGAAGTTCCTTTTAGGATCATTTAAAAAGAAAAAACAAGATACCTGTAGAAGAGGTCTTTGAACGCCCAGGTTTTTCATGGTGTCAGCGCTGGCCAGGATTTTGAGCGGGTCGGACACTTTGGTCACAGACTCAATCTCTTTATTGGTCTCGGTCCGGACCTGGCTGAGAAACAAGTCGTTGATGTAGTAGGTGAGGAAGGTGCGTAGCTGACACTGCTTGTCCTGAGCTGGACCCATACGGGACTCGATCTCCTGAATAAACCTGACGACACGGAAAACAAAGCATTTTCATTAAATTTGAGAAAAGAGACAGGTCTATGCAAAGTTTGACTAAGTTTGCATATATCAGAGTAGAGGCTTATTTGGTTGGCACATTGAGCAGTGGTGCTGATGTGGGAAATTTGGGTTTGAATCAAACTTGTTTTGTGTGCCAATTACTTTTTGGCATATCGGTTTTATTTTGCATTTCATTTCAAAATGTACCTTTTTTTAAATTATATAATTAAAAAATATATTATTAGTATATAGCAATTTGAGATAAAAGCTTAAGAAATACAATTTAAGTTTTTTAATATTCATTTAAAAGAAAATAATATTAAAGTTAAAATATTTTAAAGTTATCATTTTCTGTTCCAGGTCAAAATTGAATTTTGAATGCCAGTTTTTCAGTATGGCCTCAGACTTGAAAAACACACATATAAGCTCCATTTCTGGCTTTTGAGTACTGCACATACACCATGTGTGTCGGTGAGGGAGCAAGACAGGTGTTGAGCAGGGACGGGCCGTTGCGTACGAGCAGACAAGAGGCTCATAGATCAGCAGGAACGCTGATTTATCACTACAAGACTACAGCTGCACAACCCCCCAACTCTAAACACCTCCCTCAGCACTGCACAGCCAATTAGTCAACCCAGCAGAGGGGAGCCCATCCACACATGTGCACGTGAATGTGTGTTTGTGTGTGTGTGTGTGTGAGACATTAACAGTGGAAGCATGGCTCAGCCCTCAGTAAGAAACAACTGTACCACAGCATTTAACTTTATAAACCTTTTTTTTTTTCATAACAAACTACAAAATATTGTCTATAAAAACGTTAATGCCCTAGCAGTGGCAAATAGCTTTGGTTTGCTATTTAATTTGATTACATTAATGTTTAAATTGAGATTTACAATAATTGTTTTAACTGCTACTATGTAAAAGGAATATTGCTATAACAAAAAGCTGCTGCAATAATTAGTTTGAAGTGTTTGCAAACCAAATATTATTGCACTTTTGTTCATATAGTAGTACTTTTAAATGAAAAAAAGTGCACAATACACTACTTTTGAATTCATTATTGAATTTTGTGGATCACAATGTGATTAATCGCAGAAAATCATTTAATTTAAATCAAAAAAATTGTAATCGTTGTCCAGCACCGATAAAAACCAAAAGAAACTAATAAGAGAAAAATTGGCCCCTGCTGCCATTAAAACATTTAAATATTTTTATTTTCTCACTATGCTTATTTTAAGAAACACTGATCCATGTGAGTTCAAGATAATTTATAATTAATACCACTTTGGCAAAAAATCTATTAGAAAAAAACCCCCAGTGTTACTGTAAGTATGCACAATATATCAGTATACTGTATCTGTTATCGGCCGATATCAGAGATTTTTAATTTTATGTATTAGTCAATATTGGATATTTAATCCTATATGCTCATTTCTCCAATGTGCATTCTTTCACATTTTGATTTCTTTTTTTTGTCTTACATACTACATACAGTAATTCCTGAGCTCATTAGCACATTGTGAATCCTTTTATTCATTTATCCACCTGATATATTAAAGTAAACACTAATGCATATGGGAACTAGTTAAGTGATAAATAATATAAATAATACTGAAAAAAATCAATATTAATTATGCAAAATATATTGATGCCATATTGGTAATCGGCCAATATTAATAATTTTTAATTTATCCATACCAGCCGATATTGGATATTAAATTCTGCATGATAATTTCTCAAATTTTTACATTTAGATTACCTTTGCCATCATCTAACACTCACTTAACGTTAATATTTAAAAGATTAATAATTTTATATCACCATAATATTTGTTTTTAAAACAGGCCTACTGTATATTAGTACATAGTATGTAAATAATTATAAATAGTTATTAGGGATGGCAGAAAAAAAACGAACCGTTCGGTTCTCCACACACATTTCGCCATGGGCTGGGACCGCAGTTCAACTTAAATCTGACAGAGCATCTGTAATATGGTTTGCTATAAATAACACATAAAACAAACAGGGTTCAGCTAATATATGTTTATGTTGATGCATGTGCATTCTGAATTCCCAGACATAAAAAAAGTGGACAAACCATGCACTCACAATGTGAATGCCTTATGCTGGAATATGAGCAGTCATTTATTCCGTCATCACCCAGGTGCTGATAGCGCGCTCACAGATGAGACCTGAACAGCACACGTTGATATCTGTGTTTAAACTAAACTCGTTTAAGCTTTGTCAGTTTAAACATTTAAGAGCCAGAGGATGCGAGCTCGCGTGTGCAGTGTGAAGATTTGTGCGTTTGCTCATCTGAAGCGCGCAAACCCGTGCCTCAGAACGCGCGCAAATATAAGCTCTCTCTGAAGTGATTTTTAAATGGACAAATTCACACAAAAATTATTTTGAAATTGTTAAAATTGTTTTGGTAAGTATTCTACAGCAGACATAGCCGGTTGAACGTAGGCCTACTGGATCAGCACACTGGATTGGTGCATTCTCTTAAAGTGACAGTATTTATATTAATTGAACAGCAACAACAAAGAAATCACTCACTGCTCTCGATTAAAATGTTTTTGTTACTTTAATAAAGTGCAATCTTCCAATCTTCCAAGTCCAATATGCGATGCTGTTTTACATTTGATTATTTTATTCAATAGCTGTCCCTAAAAACTCATGTTAGATTTATAAAAAAATAAATTAATAAATAAAACTGAAAATCACTGTTTATTTTATTTGTATCTTTACTCAATTGTATTTATTTGTGCTGTTGCTCGTAGTTAGATAGATTTTTTTTTTAAGTATAGTTTCTCCATAAACATAGCACACACCGAACCATACCGAAACTGTGACTCTAAAACCGTGAAACAAACCAAACCGTGAAAAAGTTGAACCGTGCCACCCCTTATAGTTATATAATTATCGGTATTGGCCAGAACTTTAAAAATGGTGCATCTCTAATCAGTTCAACAATTTATCAGCAACAATGACCATTTAGTCGCTTTAATTTTTAAAATGAGGAGCTATAAACTTCCAGACAGAAAAGTGTGCACAAATTGTATAGTGTAATTGAAGTGTCTCAGTTCAAATTTGTTCTGTGTTCTGTGTATCACGTAATTCTGCAGCCGGGACTGTATATAATATATGGCAGGGCTTCTCAGGACCCTCTTGAATAATTTGGCATGGTTTTGAAATACAGACAAAGATAATAGCTCAATCTCCACTTCATTATGTCACCAATATAAATGTCCTCGATAAGAATTATTCACACCAGATGGTGTCTCTTACTTCTGCTCTCACTTGTCTAATAGACACACAGCAACATGTGCACACAGCAACACACATACACATATCACGAGTGCAGCCTTCATGTGATCACCTCCCTGTGTTAATATTTAATTCCATAAGTTTGTCTGATCACTGGTCTTATGAGGTAAATGGAAGGTGACAGCTGCCGTAAAGGCTTGTTGGCTCTCTCAGCTAATCAAGTTTTGATTCATCCAAATTCAGAGAACAAAAATGCATCAGGGAAATTGTGAGCATGACTACAGTGACCGCCGTAGCAGAAGTGTATGTTAAAGAAAGACCCACAGAACAGCCTGGAAAAAAGTAAGTGAAGAGCAAGAAAAAAAAAAAAACCTGAATGTTGCCATATTGTCTGGTTTTTTAGATTTTGTCATTTTTGCAATCTTAGTTGTCGTCTGGAGCTCCACTTAAGTGCTAATCAAAGGAAACGCAGACAAACTTAAAATTGTTCAACCTACTGGGCAAGAAGTAGCAAAACACTCTCTTTCTGTGTTTGATCTGTGGCATGCTGCATTAGGCAGGTGGAGAAGTTGGACACTCCTCTCTGCAATCGCATAAGACGTGTGAACAGCATGTGAGAGTGTAACCAGGCTTGAATGTGCTGAGAGATGTTTGAAAACTGAGTCAAGAGGAAAAGGATGGAAAAAGAGAATCAGGCTAGATCGTTACCTGGTCTCACAGACGCCTTGCTGAGAACAGCCACACTTTTCACTATGACAACAACAGAAGGATCCATGCATAAATGCCACATTCTAATCACTCACTTTTTGTAAATATGTGCATTAGTAGTAAACATAATGAATACTACATTTTCACTGCTTATGATGGTAGATTGTAGACCATCTATAAATCAGAGAAGCCATTCATTTACATTTCAGTTATGATTCTCTATGGAAGAGGAATTTCCGGACTCGATATCACCTGTGTTAAAATGTATTACAACTAAAAGCATGTGTGTGACATGATATATATCTATATATATATATCTGAACACATGCCATTTCTGTAGAATGGACAGTTATGAACAAATGAAATTATTGTTTTATATTATAATTTTATACATCATAATTTTTACACATTTAACATCATAACTTATACTACAATAAAGGCTGTCAATATATTTAAATTATTAATCGGATTAATCACACCCTTTTTCTGTGGTTAATCGTGATTAACTGTACACTGTCAATTGCTATATCCAGCAAAGTAAACCAATAGATTGAATGGTGATTCTTAAAAAAAAACGAAACATTTTTAAAAAAATAACTAAGTGATATAAGTCTACATTTACATACCATAAATAAATAAATAAAATAATAATAAAATGTAATCAACACCAAAAAAAAAAAAAAATAATAATCTCACTGCCTAGAGCTGATTGCTTATGCAGTAAACAGATCCATTGAGAATTATTAAACAGCAACATACAATTGACAATTCAAAACATTATCCTGAATGTGTGTGGAAACAACGTAACTGTACTGAAAAGTGTCATATGCAATGTATAATCTGTGCATTTAGAGTGCGCATACAGGGTTTGTTTGTGCATCAATATATCAGACATATCAGATATGCGTTGCTTACTGTAAAACTCCTCCACTCTTCAAAACAATAACAGAGCTTGTGTTTTAAAGCCAAAGAGTATTTATTCTCTCCGCCAGCGCTGTTGTAATCAGCTTGGCCATCTTTACATTAGCGCTGTTATGGATTGATTGTTTGAATGCATCTGCTTACTGGATAACTGGACTAGAAACTTTCCCGGAGTTTAGCGGCTTGAAAGGATATGATCGACTTTTGCGTTGATTACATTAAATAATTTTAACACATTAATCACACATATTAACGTTAACAGCCCTAAATATAATATAATACAATATAATAGTAAATTACAACAATAGAAAAAAGCAAAAAGGCAACTTTCAAATTCAGAAAATTCAATAAGAGGCTGCCTAACATTCTTATCATAAAACCCCCCAAAGTGATTTAAAACAGGGACAAAATGTCTGAAAGCTCCAGAGGACAACAAACACAGCTGGACCTTCATCTCCACAGAGATACCATGAAGACACCTTGGCAACTGCACAGTGTGGGCTATCCATGTCTGAGAAATCTTAATTAACAAGTTACAAGTTTATTGTGAGAAAGAAAGAAAGAAAGAAAGAAAGAAAGAAAGAAAGAAAGAAAGAAAGAAAGAAAGAAAGAAAGAAAGAAAGAAAGAAAATGCACTTTAACAGTATTGTTGCTGTGTTTTAAATTAAGCAACGGGTGAAAAAAAAAAACTGATGTTGGATCAGAGCAGGAACAGTCACCATACTGAGCCCCCCTCATGTCTGTAAGCATAACTCACAGCTAATAAGGGGATTATGGCATGTAATCAGAGTTGGGCTCCTTTACATTCTTTACTGAAATACAATTACTGCTGTGTGATCGGGACATAACCATTCATTGATGGATGATCTTAATCCATCCAGAGGATAACATAAATGAAACATTTGATGAGGGTCCGGAGGACTAGGAAAAATGATTATAACTCTACTGTGAATAAACAGGTTTTAGCCTGTGTGTGGTCACAAGATTCATTATAATTTCTCACACTCGCAATCAGGGATATGAACAAATTCCAACCCCGAGTGTTTAGATGTGTATATTTGGGACTATTTTATAACCACCCAGAACATCCTACAGTAGCGACCGCATCCCACTGCGATTTAAAATAAAATCAAATAAAAATCCTCCGAACACTTTAGCAGTTGCAAAGCAAAACCCTAGTAACCATCCATAAAAAATAAAATAAAATCATTTTTAAAAAGTGTTTCCAAGTAGATTTAGATAAACACTTCTACTTGGTCAAATATTTCTCAGTAATAGTTGGATCTGTCAGCACCTTCAATTCAACCTCTTTGATTCAACAACAAGCTTTAACAGAACTGTAATTCTTCACTGGTCTCCACTGAAGGGTTTGGCTGAATTCACTGGCTGACGTCTAAAGCAACTCATAGAATGTGCCTCTTCTAAATCAAAGCCCTCATCCTGTAGACGCTCTCACAGACATACACAGACCGAGAAACATTGCACACACACTGAGTCCCAGTTTATTAGCGCTGACTGCCTCTGATTGCGCTCAACAGCATCTAATTAACTGTCATTAGAAAGCAGATGTCTGTGCCCAAGGCCTTCACTGGATTATTGTGTGCAGAGAGCCTTGCCTGTGAACACACACACACACACACACACACACAGAAAATGGTACGTCAGCCACTTCCTGTATTTCTCCCCGCCAAACCAATTACAAGCTCGGTAATTAAACCATCCTTGTAGTATAAATATGTAAGTATTTGTGTATTATTGAAGATTACTGAACAAAAGGGTGAGGGAGGACATGAAGGATAGTGTAGCCGAGTCATTTTTTCAATAAGAGAAAAGTGCCCTGAGGTTTGCTGTCTGTCGTTGGCTCAGCAGCTGGGCAGGTTGGCTTGTGTAACATGACATGCTGCAGTCTGGTGTAATATTCACTTCTGAAGACTGACAGAGAGCTTCATGTGATCTGAGAGAGAACACTGTGGACACAAACAGAGTGCTCACACACAAAACACGTACAAGCCGTCAGATTCGCCAGGTGTCACGCTTTCACAAACTTTTCTGCTTTTCTACTACATTTTATATCTAGACATAAAAGCCTAAACAGATTTAAAGCTTTGTTATTCCCTCGGGGAATAGTCCTTTTTAAATCAGTTTTAAATCTTTTCCTTTATGAGGTAAACATCTTTATATATATGTATGTATATATATATATATATATATATATATATATATATATATATATATATATATATATATACCGAAGGACATCTCTTATGCTCACAAAGGCTATATTTGTTTTATAAAAGATAATAAAGCAATAATATTGAGACATTTAAATGTACAATTTAAAATAATTGTTTTCTATTTTAATATATTTTAAAATGTAATTTATTCCAGTGATGGTACTATGGTATTGTGGTGATTACTCCAGTCTCAGTGTCACATGATCCATCACATATCATTCTGATATGCTGATTTGGAGCTCAAAATATTTTGTAGATAGCATGATTAACAACAACAACTTCAAGGGAAGTTTTAAGGGAAGTCGTGGCCTAATGGTTAGAGAGTCGGACTCCCAATTGAAAGGTTGTGAGTTCGAGTCCCGGGCCGGCAGGAATTGTGGGTGGTGGGAGTGCATGTACAGTTCTCTCACCACCCTCAATACCACGACTTAGGTGCCCTTGAGCAAGGCATCGAACCCCCAACTGCTCCCTGGGCGCCGCAGCATAAATGGCTGCCCACTGCTCCGGGTGTGTGCTCACAGTGTGTGTGTGTGTTCACTGCTCTGTGTGTGTGCATTTCGGATGGGTTAAATGCAGAGCACAAATTCTGAGTATGGGTCACCATACTTGGCTGAATGTCACTTCACTTTCACTTTCACTTCAAAAGAACAGTATTCATTTGAAGTAGAATTATTCTGTAATGTTATAGGAGTCTTTACTGTGACTTTTGAGCAATTTAATGAATCCATGCTGAAGTGTTAATTCAAAATAAAACTTCATTTACTTATAAGAAAAAAAAAAACTTGGGAAAATGGCGGTGTATGTTCTGCTAGAATTGGAGCAATTCAGGGTTGAAGTAACACTTACTGTAAATGCAAAGCAGCCCAAAATGAATTCAGAAAATCGTTATTGCGATTAAAGCCAGTCGGAGTGCAACAGAACAGACGAAAATGCAGTCTTAAAATGCATTGGGCTGTAAAATAGTTTTCGAAAAACAGTCCACCTAGAGTAAAAATAAATACATAAATAAAATGCACACATAAAATGAATAAATCATAAACAATGACAGACTCAATTGCGGAAATATATTGCTGTGGACTTGATGCATGCCATTATTAGGTCTATATTCAAGGGCATAAAACAATATACTGACATAAGCCACTTTTAATCAATATTCATCTGCTAAGATAATTTAATGTCTTCAAATTATCATAATCTGGTGGGTTTTTGTCAGTAAATTTTCTTAGCAAATATGTATGATTAATTAACTGGCATAACGTGATTAATTTAAGAAAATGTTTTAATCAAATGACAGTCCTAATATTATGATTTCACATCTGCCTTTTCAGCATATTTTTTATGATCAGATGTACAGTATTTTTACATCACAAGCAGAATATAGAAATATCTTTATATATTTCATGACCTTTTTTTTTTTTACCTAATATAACGAGTGAAGGATATTCACCACAGTGACAATGAGAAGTCACCTTTCAATGATCGTAAAAAATACTGCAGTGTGGGATGATTTTATGGAATTTATAGACCATAATTAATATTGCTTCAAAAGCAGGTTTTTAATAGCTGATGCCTCATCTCAATTACGAAGCCAATAATGAATTAGTCAAAAAAGAGAGTGTATAATTCAGTAGGTCTCACATGGTTAAATCTATGTAAAGTCTAATTATAAATGAGCATGAAAAGCAAGTCACTGGAATACTTAAGCGAACCACTAGATGGCAGTATGTCAGTTCTCTGTTTACATATCTATGCAGTCAGTTCTTCAGCCACCTTAATGAAGGGAAACTGTCTAGAAAGCATTAAGATTGCATTTATAAGGTTACTATCGAAAACGACTTCACCATGCGATGCATTTAGCTTTCGTTGCGCTCCTACAAAGACAGTGGTAAGGTAAATGAATATGGCCAACCCACACATACACCCACTAGCTCTGAGACCTCCTGCTGTCTGCTGCAGATTTTACACACATGCACACACACACACACACACACACACAGTCTCACCAAAGGTAGAGTGATGGTTATAGGATAGAAATGCCTTATTGGAAAGAAAAGGACCGGCACGCTAATTAAAATGCATGGAGGCGGAAATCAGAGAGTAAGTGCGATACATTGCCAGAGTAACAAAGTAGTTCACTTTTCCTCTCAATTTCCTCTACTTTTTTTTTTTTCTAATGCATCATTATTTTCAAAAACAAAAGTGGCAAACCAAAGAGAGCAGTTTGTAATGAGCCGCATTTCTGGAGGAAATTATGAAATGTTGTTTAGGGCCAACAAATTTAGCTATTTGAGGTATGAAAATGTAAGTGTGCGAGTGAGAGGGAAAGCGGTGTTTGAGGCCAATTAAACTAGGTGAAATCTATCACACAAAGAAGACCAGGGGCTTGGATTCCTGCAGTCAACAGGAAATGAGATCGGCTCGTTTGGCTGACATGTTCCCGTGGTGACAAATTACCCTTCCTGATTCACTTTCACATTCTTTGCATTGCCTTTTCACCCAGTTCTCTATATCTTCCCCTCCCACTGTCTAGTTTCTCATCCTTTGCACTATTTTTCTGCATATACAGTTTGAGGGAAATAAGTATGTGATGCTTTGACCTTAAGAAATCAGTTGGACAAGAAATCCTAAGAATATTGCTTAAATAAAACCGTTTTGGAAATGGAGCAAGAATTTCTCCTGACCAATCTGCAATTACAGGAAACGTTTATCTGAGGTTTTTGGAAGATTATCGGGAGGTTAAAATGGAGATTCTGCCATCATTTACTCACCAACATTGTACAATCTGTATGACTTTCTTTCTTTTGCATAAAAATATGATGGGGACCAACATTACACTGTTATTTAAAACATCTTTTGTGTTCTGCCGTAAAAAAAAAACACATACTTTTATACTTTTGTCACATTCCACTGTGAAGTGCTTTCAATTAAAAATTTGAAAATCTATCATTGTTCGTCCGCTATTTTCTTAAGCAGACTGTATTTACCTACCATCGACAATCAGAGAAAAAGTATGTGAACTCAACACTACATTATTCCACCTCTAAATGCTTAATGTGGCCTTTACAAACACACATCACTGCCTCCCAAAGCAGCCCACCGCACATCTGGACTGGATAATAACCTGTCAGTCTTTTTTCTTCTGAAAGCATTTGTTTTCAGAGAAGCGGGGGGCTGTTATTACCCCGCGTGGTGTGAGCGAGGGAGGAAACTCTGCAAATTGAGCCATTAGAGCAGAAGCTGGGAGTGGCCTGCGTTTAATGGGAGCCTGCATGGGCGAATGGCATCACGCACGAGGCGATAACAGCGTGAGTGTGCGTATGAGCCAGAAAAAGGGAGGGAAGGCAAGTGATTGTGCAGTTTAAAGGGCGAGGAGTGTTGATTGACACACTACCGGCTTAACAATTCAACCTCCCTTGGGATCTGGTCTAATCAAGCTCCCTTTCAGGCCACAAAATGGTCAAATCGCTACGGCCCATTTCTTAATAGAAGCTGCGACTGATCACTAAACAGTGCATGAGGGGGTTCTGGAGTTTTATAAAGCCAATAGCGCGGGTAGGTCATCATCCTATCCCATTGGCGAACAGGACTCTAAGCACTTTAGAGCTCCTACAATTAGAGCTCAGTGTCTCCTACTGAAAGAACCCAGTAAGTGTTCCGATGTTCCAGCTCCTCGGGGCTCTGCTGAGGAGAAGGACTTAATTAAATCACAGAGGCTTTGCCAAAGAGCGCGGCCCAGGGCCAGCTTTATGATTTATGTGCCGGCCGTGGAAAACAGTGAAGGCTGGTCCTCTGAGGTGACAGTAGAGACCGTACAAACACGTGAACTCAAGAAACACTCTCGGTGGAGCGTCGGCTGAACTTTAGAATGTCTGTGCTCAGTAACACCTCGTCTGGTGTTGGTGTACAAACATTGGATTTTGGCAAGAGGCCGTTAACACTGATTTACAGCCCAAATAATGCCCTCTACTGACATCCGTTCTTACCCATTATCGCACATTACAGACATCTACAGGCAACAATAAGTGTGTTTATATGCGCATTTATAATCAGACTAAAGTAGAGTGGGTTCCAGCTACAGTTAAAATGACCCAATCTGTGTAAAATGGAAAAAAGAATGACATTCAGGTTTGAAATAAAATCCTTTTTTACTTGATTTTACATGGTTAAATTAATCCTTTCCTTTAATCCTTTCATGGCCTTTAACTAAAAAAATGTTTTTAAACTAGAGTCATTGGTTTCTAATATTTAACATTTTGAAACCAAATTAGAGAAATTAGGTATATTACAGAATCGCAAAAAAAAAGCTTATCCCAGTTAATACTGGAAAAAATATTTTTTTTTGTTAAATAAAAGTCTAAATATTGTTGACAAATATATGTTGATTATGAGTTACAGTAATACAGTTTTCCATCAAAACAATTTTCCTTACAACCGATTCAGAATTGCTAACCAATACAATTTTGTGAAACATGTCAATGCTTCCTTTAAATATAATTCAATAAAACTTCTGCAAGCTTGGGAAGGTTTTTTTTTTTCGGATTGTTTTCTGGTTTATTTCGAGTCAGAGAAAAATAAAAATGATTCACTGAGGGATTTAGCTGTGAACACAGAAATGACTCTAAACGATTCACCAACTGAGTGATTCAGTGCTTCAGTGGGTCAGTTGTGAAAACATTAATGGCTCTGAACGATTTACTGAGTGAATCGGATTCAAACTGCAATTATACAAACTGTCATCAAAGCAAATAGATTTCAAACAAATTCAGACACAGTCTGGATCCTGGGCTTTAAGCTCCTACTTTTTGACAAACAATAGATGAAACAGAACTTTTCTTTTCAACTCTTATCCAATTTATACAGCCTTTGTGGACACAGTGAATGATTCAGTATGACTCACTGCTGTAGGTGTAGTCTGCTACAGGCCCCTTGAGCATCAGACACTAAACGCAACTGTCCCTTCCTTTCAGAGACAAAGAGAGAAAGCCAAACTAGAGTACATAACTACACTTAACACCCTCCAAGACCCTACACTGCATTGCAGCAGACACCAAGACTAAAAATAAGTGCTTTCTTACGTCAGACCAGAGGATGTACTGCAGAGCAGAGCCAGATAAGGGGCTTTAAAGCTTGTAAGGGTAGCTGTTATTTGCCAGTGACCCCTGCAATAGATCATTATAGTAGTCAGATCATACAATGGATTCTTAAAGCTGCGCAACACTGTACTGCATTACAGCGTCACATCGTAACCGTGTGAACCGAGTGCAGAGATCATTCTAATAGAAATATGTTTTTTTTTCTATTCCTTCCATCACCCACAGGTGCACTTAAAAGACAAACCAATATACAAGTCACTACTGGTCTTATAGAGCACAGGAAGCCATTTGCAAAATCGGAAAAAAAAACACTAAATCATATTTACCACCCTTGTATTCGTTTTGCACTCCACAACTGACTTTTTAACCAATTCTCTCTCTCTCTCTAAGCCAGAGTGTTATTCTCCCAGCAGGCATTTGCTGCCGTATATCTGCACGAGTGGTATATTGAAATGGTTTGAGGTATACTGGCGCTTGATTGGTTGTGAAAAGAAAACAATGAAATAAGAGGGCTGAGATGGAGGAAGGGAATCACAGGGCTGTGAAACAAATACCGGTGTTGTTTTGGTCACAAGGGGGCAGAGGGCACCTGCAAGATTTGGTCAAATTCGGAAGGTGCTGCTCAAAAAGCAACCTATTAAAATGGCATTCTTTGGTGTCTTCCTCGCTTTTGCCATTGGAAAGAGGCGAGTCAATCATTGATTGCGCCGTTGCCGGAGGCAAAATAATATCATTCGTATTTCGCTCAGCGAGATTCAATTGCGACAGGCGAGATCACCTCTGCTCCGAGCTGTCATATATATGATTCACATTAGCGTGCAAATGGCCAGCGTGTCTGGCTTTCGCAGGCAGGCGGGAGCGCAGACGTTCGCAGGCACATGGGCGGCTGTAGAGCATGTGGATGAGGTCAGGTGACCCTCTCTCTGGAATGCGAAGCTGTCTATCTTCGAGGGTCTGGAGAGCACCTGCGGACTGATTGTGGAATGAGGGAATAACCTTGAGCGAGATTTGAACTAGTTGGGTAGTTTTGCCGAGGGCAACGCTGTGTGATTGTCTGTGCTCTCCTCCGTTCCAATCCAGATCAATGAGAAACACAGGCTACCAAGAGTTGTGGCTACTGGGAACAGGAGGAAGCGGAATGTGTGCGTGGATGGAAGGAGGGAGCAATGGTGTGTTCCTAATAATATAAGCCAGTACTTCTGTTGTGATTAGCAAGTGATGTGAGTGACGAAGTGTTCGGTGGAGAATGCTATATAAATATTATGGCAAGCAGCAGGTGGTAAACAAGCTAAGCACAAACATAACCATCAGAGCTAGTTTGTTTTGTGCTTTGTATGATCATAAATGAGACAAATGAAAGAACTCTAGTTGAGAAGATGAGATCTGGGTAAATAATGTTTGGCTGGGTTATGATCAGTTGACATCAATGAAAAAGAATTTTAGAAGATAGAGACAATGCTGAAATAATTCTTATTTGTTTCCCATTATATATTACAGTTTATAATAAGTGTGTGCGTGTACACACACATATAAAAAATAATTTGACTACTGACATTGCAAATTTTGCACCAATAATGACATTTAGCAGCAATAAAACTTTAGAAAATAATGAATAACTTCTGTAATAATAATTTAAATAAATAAATAAAATAAAAAGTTTTTATTTTAAAACAAATTTTCTTCCTAATATACATTCCATATTGTGCACAATTCATTGGTCGATGTTACTCCGATTAAATAAAATAAATAAATATATATGCCTTAATTACGTATTTAATTAATTTCCCTGAAATTCGTTTCATGTGAATATCCCATTTCACTAAAACACATCAAATTATGAACATCAAAGGGGTTGTAAATGCCAATTTGATATTAAATATTAAAAAAAAAATCTTCTGAAAAAACAAACAAACCTTTGCTCTGAATCTCTTTTTTCCTGAAGTTCAAACACTATTGCTTGACTCTTTCCATTGCTGCCATGCAGTCATGTTTCAGAGTTGATTCACTAACAATCTTGATTGAAACGTTTTGAAAGATGCAGGCATATGCTAATCAAGAATAGATCTGCTCTAATCAGAGTTAAATTCCAGTATCAAATTTGTTTGCAACATGACGGGAAAAGAAAATCACCCAAACTGGGGCTCTGATGCAAATGCTTTCAGAACAAAAATTAAAAAACAAGCATCTATACTCCTCCACCAATCACAACAGCAGCTGAAAGAATATCTGTTGGTACTGGCAGCTAATGAAACGGGATTTCTGAATACTCTTTATGACGGCAAATGCTCAGATATACAATTAAATGAAATCAACTGGGTACACGGCAATATGCTTTTCTTTGTACTTTATTATTTTTATCTTTGAGCAAAAAACATGAGGACTTTTGGATGGTACCTCTGTAAGTGCAAGGCATTATGGGTAGGGTGACTCTGTAATGAGAGTCTTGCCCATCTCTAAAATTGGCTTTCCATACGTTCAATTTACAAAAGACCAAGAAAATGAAAGGAGCTCATCTGAAGTTCTCAATTCAGGGCTAAATGAAAATGAAAGTCAAATACGGCAGATATTCTGCTCTACAGCCACAATAGCACTGTGAAAAGAGAGCACATGCAAGGGAGGGAGGAAAAACTAAAAGAAAGAGAACAATCTTGATCTCGTCAGTCGTCTGCCTGGTTTGATTGGAAAAATCTAGCCGCCTAGACTCCCGGCACCTGGGATCCATGTGGCCAGTAAAACAGAGACTTTTGATGGCTCTTCATCAGAGAAAAGACTCCATTTCAAGCCTTGCACACACTTTTGAACTCTTATTCTTTCCACTCAAGACCAAAGTAAGTTCTCCAGCATCTGATATGTCCCCAGCTCTCTCAATAACCATCTGTTATGGCATTTCCCCCTGAAGAATCACCCCAGTACTCCTCCTCTCTCTCCTGCCGAGCATAAAGCAGAACCCCACTGATGCCTCGTACTTAGTAAATTACATTTGCAACCAGCAGGAATAAATACTAGAGATAAAGACTGCTGTAATATCCTTAAATCCATTAGAATCTCATATTCGCACATCGCAGAAATCACATTACAACACAACTAATATCATTTCACCCAATTCGGCTGCCGTGAGTGAAACAGTAACATCACACGTAATGGATTTTTTCCTCATAGTCTGCTCTGTCTTGGATTCCATTAGGATCTGTGTTAGATTTCCTTCCTCTTTCCTCGCTTTCCTTGAACATTCACTTGTTTTCTTCATACTATGTAAAATGTAAATTATTTGGGTATATTGCATCACAATCCAGGGTGTGGGAAAAATTTACATCGTATCTGATTATGCTGCAAGCACTGACAGTGCAACTAAATCCATTCAATATGTGCTCTAAAACACATTCACAGCTAAATGTAGCACAATTCTGCCCTAAGAACAATTTTAAGAAACAAAACTCATTGTGTGTACAGTAAACTAAACTTCCATGCAACTCTAAAATAAACTAAAAACTAAACTTCTTTTTGCACTGTAAACTTAACTAAAAACTAAACCTCTACAGTATGTGCACGATAAACTAAACATCTTTTTTTTACACTCTAAACTAAAACTAAACTTCCATTCAATATAAACATAAAAAACTAAACTCCTATGTACATTCTTGAATTAAAAACTAAATTTCAATATACACTTAAAAATAAAGCTTAACTTCTATATGCGCTCTAAATTGAAAATTAAAATTCAATGCACACTAAATTAAAACCAAAATTTTGAGTGCACTGTAAACTAAACTAAACTTAACTCCTTAGTGCTCTCTCTCTCTCTCTCTCTCTCTCTCTCTCTCTCTCTCTCTCTCTCTCTCTATATATATATATATATATATATATATATATATATATATATATATATATATATATTCGGTTTATGAGTGACTCACACACAATCTGCCAAGGGTCATTTTAATGCCTGTAGTGACTTCAGCATATTTTTAAGATATTTAAGGTTCAGTGCATTGTGATATATTTTCATTACAATTAAGCATGCTATTCCAACAGTTCTCATTAGTGTAATGTCATAATAAATATAATTTTCATTTTAAAAAAAGACATTACTTGTAGAGTATTTGTACATCAAAGCTTTATCCTTAAAATAACATTTACATAACATAACCTTTATGCGAATTTCGACAAAGTAAAAAAAAAAAACACCTCAATACAGTTAAAAGACATCCTGTATTACAGTTATTAGAATCTAAGGAGAAATATAATTGAGAAGAATGAGGGTGGGGGGACTCAAAAGTAAACACCTGGATGGATTACAGTAATGAGAATTTGAGCAGGAAATATATTTACCGTATTTTCCGGACTATAAGTCGCACTTTTTTTTCATAGTTTGGCTGGTCCTGCGACTTATAGTCAGGTGCGACTTATCAAAATTAATTTGACATGAACCAAGAGAAATGAACTAAGAGACATGAACCAAGCGAAAACATTACCGTCTACAGCCGCGAGAGGGCGCTCTATGCTGCTCACTGCTCCTGTAGTCTACCACTGAGCAGTAGAGGTCTTCACGGGTCCAAAAATGCGTGCCCGAACCCGAAAGAGACCCATAATGTACTACACCGAACCGACCCGGACCCGTGTAGATCCGAGAAATGCCTACCTGGACCCGAATATTATTTGAAAGCTGGACCCGAACCCGTCGGGAAGACACAGACCCGACTGGACCCGAATGTCACATATTCCATCTTAAATTGCTATTACAAGTCAATAAACATGTTGCGAAAAAAAAACCTATCTTAATTTAAGGAGCCGTAGTCTCTCGTCCTTGTACCTGACCGCCTGTGATGCATTATAATCCTCAGACAAGAAAGTTATCCATGTTATTCTGCTCTTTATTCCAAGTCCAAGCTTAATCCACTCATTATTTCAGCTTCAAAGGTCCTCTTGATGTCACGGTGACGGATGACAAATGCAACTGTGCACATGTACATTCTGACTCGAGTTAACTCGCATAATAACTTCGATTATTTGCCCTTTTGAACTATAATACCGAACGCTCCTTCAGTGCCATGGCCGCTTACGCTATCATCTCTGTGCTCTCTGCGTCGAGTCTGAATCTGACCACTAAAACTTTAAGATTAAACGGTTTATTTATATTAGTATAAAAATGGGAGAAAATGTAAAGCGCGGTTTGTCCCTCACTGGTTGCTATAGAAACATGACACGAGCTCGAGACTGCACCGCACATGCGTGTTAGCTGGATCATCCTAAAATATGATTTAACGCAATTTGAGCGTCATAGAAAACATTCATGTGACAGTTCACCTCCAATTTTGTTGCTGATTTGAAATATATTAAATATGAGTGTGTCAAGTCTGCAATTATTACCGTGCGTGCACTTGCATTCTGCGCACTCTGCTTCTACCGGCAGATAGAGAGATCGCTGTTTTTTTTTGTTTTTTTTGCTCAGTCTGTTCTTTTCCTAATTTTACAAGTTGCAAGTTACACAAAACACAAGCAGTGTCTGATCACGGCTAGGTGTTCTCCGAGTCCGATGACTCAGATCGCATGGGTATTACACACAATGTTAATAGTATAAGTAATAGATTCCGACCCGATTCGGACCTGGCTGATCATTTAAAATATAGACCCGGACCCGTACGGGTCCCAGGTCGACTGGTCTCGGGTGCACTGTGAAGACTTCTATTGAGCAGCATAGAGCGTCCTCTCGTGGCTGTAGACGGTAATGTTTTCTCTTGGTTCTTGGTTCTAAATAAATGCGACTTATAGTCCAGTGCGACTTATATATGTTTTTTCCTCATCATGACATATTTTTGGACTGATGCAACTTATACTCAGGTGCGACATGAAGTTGACATGAAAAAAAATGCCATAAAAATAACAGGCCCTAAAAACATGGTTTATTTCTTCATGCATAACATTTTATTAAAAAGGTTTGAGAATTAATATCCAACATCACTTTCTGCTAATAGTGAGGTGAGAGGCCATAGGGATAGAAAGAGAGATGTGCTTAGCAAGCCAGGGCAGCACACATCACTGATGCCCTGTAAAACCATTAACTGAAGAAAAAAAACATGGGAGCAACTTACAAGCGATCGCAGTTAGGCATTAAACACCTTAATTGTTCTCTTTGGTCTCTTTTAGCGCAAACATTTTGCAGCACTACCTTAACTAACGCTTACCAAAAGTACCATCAAAGAGGACACAGAGCTGCCCACAATAATGAAGGATGCCAAGGTGAGCTGTATCAGTGCCCCAACACTATCAGGCTGCCAGCCAGAGCTTCACAGAGCCTGCACAGAGCAACCAGGGCTACACAGCAGAGGATTCATTTCAATATGAGAGAGAAAGAGAAAGAGAAAGTAGCCTGGAGTAACTGCAGTAAATCATGTTTTAAATCAAATTTAAATCCTGTGACTTCACCAGGGATTCACCAGCCAGCTTGCCCAAAGCTACAACACATTCCACTAATGCAACATTATGACACCAAAGTCTACAGACTCATGAATAAGCACCATTTATAAAGGTCGTCAGGGAGAGATGATAGATACATCTGCAGCGTTACCTTTAGAAACATGAGGAATTAATCAAATAACACTAGGGTTGGTAATTGAAATTTCCCCAGACAATACTACATCTATGTAATATATTACATATTTCTTTCCAAATATTTAATTCAATTAAAAAAATGGTACTGATTTGTTGTTTTTGTTCAGTTCTCTTAAATTACAAAAATAATCACTCAGAGAAACATTCAGGAATCAGTAACAAAACAACAAAAAAACTAAATATATACAGTATATATGTAAGCCTAAATATATTAAAATGACAAAAAGAATCATGAATAGAATTATTGTGGAATCAGCAACAAAACAAAAGATGACATGAATAGGAATACCCAAAAAATAACATTGTGTATTCCAAACACTGAAACCAATAAAAACTGTTTTACAAAACAAAACTCAAAGCAAAACAAAACGAAAAACGAAAAAACAAAACATAAAACATTTAATGTGAAAACACTGTGAATCAAATAAAAGCTGTTTGCCAAAACTAAAAAGCAAAAAACTAAACAAAACAAAACAAAACACACACAAACTGAAAATATTTTGAGCATCCAAACACTGTTAATCCAATAAAAATGTTTTTCCAACAGCAAAAAAAAAACATGTTGTGCATTTCCAAAACTTCAGACTCAATTCCAAGCAATTTTGTCTTTCATAAGACTGGCGACTGAATCACACCATATCGTTTTTACAGGTGAACGTTGGCAGGGATATAACCAGCATGAGAGCTAAGTGAGCACAAACAGCCGTCTTCATCCTCCGTTCCTATTTTCAGCTTCTTTAATTTGCTTTCCACCTCTCCTCATGTCTTTCTCCTCCAGAGAGCTGGGCCTGGTATTCTGCATTCATTCTCTCATATAAAGAGCCTAATCGGGGGTTATTACCTGCTCAGCATGGCAGGCACACCGCCTGAGCCAGGAACTCTGATTCATCATTAGAAACGTCTCAATCTGCAGTTTAAAAACATAGCTCTGCACATTCAGTCCATTGCTTGAAAAGGAATTATAAGCTTTGGAAACAAGTGAACCAGATCTGCTCTATAAGCTCTATAAACTCAAGCAGCATTGCTGAAACGTTAAGCCTCTATATTTAGTGCTGTGTTTTACCTGTTAATATGATTACAGCTTTGACATCTTATACATGCACAGGAAGCATGCCTATGTTTGTCATTCAGGAAGCATAAGGCTGCAGTGCAAAGAACACAGGCACAGGTCATCATCAGTAATTGTCAATTATATGCTTTGATGTGCATTTAACTCTAATTTGTATTCTTTAAATGAGCAGTTTCCCTACAGCACTTGCTGGATTATGGAAGGACTGGAGAGTGTTTGACCCTGAGCTTAATTAATGAAGAAAGATAGATTGTCCAATCCATAATCCAATTAAATTTTATTAGCCATAAGACACTGTGCATCTCACTCTCTGTATATATCTCAAAGACATTGGTCTTAGACAGTACTGCAAAGGGTCCACCAAAATTTTATTATTTAATGTGAAACTAATTTATGTGAAATATAATTAAAAATGTTAGGAAGCTAAAAGTTTCATTGTCCCTCCCACACTAAAAATGTTTGTTAAAATTTAAATGTAATGTACAAGTCTAAGTCTAACATTTTGCAATGTAAACATCATAATAAAGTATGTGAAACCAAAAATATGGTTCAAAATAAATGCTATATAGTAGCAGAAATAGGCCAGGCAAAAATGAAATTATTTCACAAAATACCTCTCTCTCTCTCTCTCTCTCTCTCTCTCTCTCTCTCTATATATATATATATATATATATATATATATATACATATCTTTATCCACTTTTTTTCAGTCTGACAAAAAAATTGTGTTGGTCTAATACAACATGGCCTCCATTTTACAGGCTTGTTGCATTTTTTTTAAAGGAAATCTCTGAAATGGCCACTCTCCTCTCTTCTTTTTTCATCTTTTCTTCTGCTCATCTTCCTGGGGGATGAAAGACTAAGGAAAAGACAAGAATCTGTTCCCAGACGAATCAACACCAGAGAGCGTCTTTCTTCTGAGGCCTGACCCCAGACACGCCTAAGGATCAATCAATTACCTCTCCACTTCAGCAATCAAACAACATTATTATCAGGCATCAGCTCGTCGACCTGGAAAGGCTGGCGAATCAAAGGCTGCTGTGATGTAGTTGCCAGAACTCTGTGGCTCGGCGCTAACAGAGAGTGGCACCTGCCCTCCGCTCCAGGAGTTGAAACACAAAGGGGCATGGACATGCACACAAACTCAGGTGCACACACTTATGTACACATATTGAGGTGTTAAGATGAAAGGTGTAGCCCATACGGCTATCTAGACAGCAACATTCATCTGACCTCAAAAACCTGGAGCATGCATGCACACAAACAAGTCAGTGAATCACCACTTCCTTTACAGCTCTTCAAAAGCACTATGCTAATGATGATACATTTATATACTGTATACTTAATCAAGTAGGGAAACTTGCCTTATTGGTATGCTGGATTCTACAAGTGCTGTGAAATTATAAAACTGAACTATAAAGGGAAGTTCACTCAAAAAATTACCCTTAAAAAAAGATAAAGTTTAATTTTTACTAGATACCAAAGACAAACTCAAATCTAAATTATAGGTTCCAAATACAACCACTTTTCTCACTTCATAAAGCTTCATAAACCACTGATGTTGCATTGCCTGTTTTAGCAATGTCCTTACTACGTCTCTGGGCCTTAAAACGTGGTAGATTCACTGCTATGCAGGGTCAGAAAGCTCTTGGATTTCATCAAAAATTTCTTAATTTTTGTTCCGAAGATGAACGAACGATTGAAACGACATGAGGGTGAGTAATTAATAACAGGATTTTCATTTTTGGATGAACTATCCCTTTAAAGGTTGTTAACCTCTAATATGGATGCAAATGAGAGAGCAGTGGTTAGATGCAAGCTCCAGAAATGAAAAAGTCTATCGAACAGCTATAAAAAGTAAAATCAATGCAAAAAGGCCTGAAACCACTAATGGCACAATTATTTATTTAGCTAAATCTAACTAGACTATTTGTTAAAGAATAATGCATGTTCTGTATTCTGTATTTAAAATACCTACCTCTAAATTGATACAAAATACAAATTCATAGTCAAAACAAGGGGGGGAAATTATAACAGCTGTAATCAAACAGCAAAAATCAACAAAAAGGAGCAAAAAGGTCAGAAAAATGGGTGGAAAAAATGATTTAAAACCCAAGGATTCCACAACCCTGCGAGAACTAGGTCACCTGTGCACTTCAACTTGACCTAACCACAGAGAAGTCAAGGTCAAAGGTCATGGGCTAATACCACAGAGACAAAGGGTGAGTATGACATTCTACCCTGCCACAGATCTTGCAAATCCACTCCAAGCCATCCTCTATAATTCATAAAGTTCCCGGCTGGAGCATAATCCAGCCACTGGAGGCAAAAATCAAATGCATAGAGGAGAGAAACGGTTTTGTTATTATAGTGAGAAGTCATTGTGTCTGAGTGAACACAACACTGAGCACCATTATTAATGGGGAGTTGTCGAGCGGTGCACTGACCATAGATTCGCTTGACAACAGGAGGGATAGCAGTGTCCTGCTGGGGTCAAAGGTCATTAGTAACAGTATGGGTACAGGCATGCTTATATGAAACACTTTGGTCATTACCGTTTCAGACAGAGTGCTGGCCTGAGAGAGACAGAAAGAGGAGGCATGTTTAATGCATGGCCGAGTGTGTCCAGCACAGTGATGACTATCACTGCATTAGAGCGGCCACTGGGCAGCATTAATCTTTAATAACGCACATACAATGATTCATGAACAGCCTAAGAACTTCATGACACTGGTCCTTATTCTTCTCGGTGCGTGTGTGTGCATATGACAACTGGTCGGCTGTTGACTGATGAAGTAAGGATTTGGAGGTCTCATCCCAACTCTATGGGCAAAAGTATGTGTGTGTGTGTGTATATATATATATATATATATATATATATATATATATGTATATATATATATATATATATATATGTATATATATATATATATATATATGTATATATATATAGAACTATATATACACTCCAAAAAGTGTAAGGACACATTGCAAATCTGGATTTTTAGGAATTTAAAGCTGGCTTTAATTTTTTTAAGTTAAAAAAATGAAAAAATAAAAAAAATATATATAATATATATATATATTATTTTTTTTTAACTAATAATAATAATAATAATAATAATAAACAGAACAGATCAAAACAAAAAATAAGTAAATCAAATCAAAACAATCCAACACAATTCTATTCACAATTCAGAATTCTTTTTCAATGCAAGTTTTCACTTAAATGTATAAAGTATGTGTGTGTGTGTGTGTGTGTGTGTGTGTTATTATATATACACACAACCAAAAGTCTAAGGACACATTGAAAATCTGGCTTTGAAAAAACAAAAAAGACAAAACACAGGAAAACAGACCAAACAAAACAGAACAAAGCAAAACACAACAAAAAAATGTATATATATATTTTTTAAAGCAGCACAGTTAGTAGTGGTCTCAGGTTTTTTTAAATCCCTCTGTTACCGTTCTTATATTTCTATTCCAGCATTCCATTCATTCCTCTTAGGACTCCAGACACTCACCTTGACAACGGCTCTCTCACTTGCCTATCCACACCTTCCCTAGCTACCGCTTAGCAAGAGAATGTTCTATTCTACCAGTTTCCAGTTTGAAATAATCTTTTTTGTAACACTGGGCATTTTAAGTGAGCATTACAGAGTGTGATAATTGGGGTATCTTCGGTAACAGCAACTGAAACTTTCCAATTTTCAGCCTGTGTTGATAGTGTTCATACTAGCCAGGACACCAGTAAGAAGTATAAGACAGTATGCATAATATGCCCTTGGGTGAGCGTGACAGAATATGCAAATTCACTCAGCATTACTCTCATTAAATGCCAGCAATGGGAATACACATTGATGTTTAACTCCAAAAAGTTATCCATAAGAAAAGACGAGGCTTAGATCCCCACTGGTCCCTCAAATCTCCACCACAATCTCAGGCAGATGTGTAGCTTTATTGAATTCAAAAGTTAGTAAGACACGGGCAACATGCTGAAGTGGCACTTTTTCACGGCGACTCTTTTGTTTGATACTCAGCTCTTTAGTATTTACTTATGCATGGAGCGCAGCAGAGAGGAGGAAGAGATAAAGGGCATCTGCAAGATAAAGCCATACCACAGATGAGAGAAACAAGAGTTGGGGAAAGACGTCACAGCAGCATTCCCCCCCCCCTCTACATAAGAGCGTGGATGTCCGTCACCGCCATGCAGAACAAATAGCTGTGCTTCTACCTCTGCCTGTTTTCTAACCTTTAACACGGGAAAACACATCTTTCTCCTCGCTGTTCTGTTTCTCTCTGATGTATAATGCAGTGCAATATTCACAGCTACGCTTCATAGTGTTTGCGCACGTATTTACTCCAGAAAATCCCTGGATATATGAGAAAAGATTAAAAAAGACAAAGGAAAGGCCCAGCTGAGGATACTCTTAAGACTGGCACGCTGACTGTGATGCTCACACTGAATTCTAATGTAGGCTGGATGGAACAAAAGGACAGGGTGCTAAAGTAGGAATGAAATGTATTGCTTTTTTGTCACCAAATCAAGACAAAGGTCTAAATATAGCATGTGAAGCTAGGTGAAAAGCTTTTTGCAACCCATTTTTACTTCAGTAATACAAAATATTTCAAAGTAAAAATGGATATTTAGAAAACAGTATTGGGGGACTTTAATGGTTTAATCCATTAGGAATTGATTAGATTGCAAAAAGTGGTCACTAAATGACATTAATTTAAAGGAAAAAGGCTGAAAAACAAAGAGGGCTTGATGAACAGAAAATTATTTTCAGAGGCTAATAAATTTTTTCAGAGAAAAACCAAATCTAAAATTTGATTTTTTTTTTATTAATAATAATAATAATTATACGAAAATACAACAATAATAATAAATATAAAATAATGAAAATGAAAAATGAAATACAAATAAATAAATATTACTATACAGTTAAAATATACTTTATTATAGTTTATTATTTTTTATTTAATTTATTTATTACTTAGATAATTTTACTGGAAAATTGGAAGAAAAAAAAAAGGATTTTCAAGCATTAAGAAAAAAATCTGCATTTAATTTCATGTCGACTTTAAACCTGAATATGATCTAGCAAGGTGCAAGAGCACCCAGCAAAACCAGCAACTAATTAAGAGATTTTAATAGTGTTCTATATACCTGGAAAACATCCCAGTTCTAGAAGTTCTAGCTCTTACTTCGAAACTTTAAGCTCTGGTGGTCTGTCTAAAATAAATGTGCGGAAACTGTTTGTCCTTTCCGTTGTGAAAGGACATCAAATCAGCTGGAGACACTGCAAGGTGCACATACTAGCAACGGATCGATGGCTCACTCCTAATCTCTGTCAACACAGAGGGAAGGAAAAGAGACAGAGAGAGAGAGAGGGAGCAGAAAGACATTTGTGTGAAAAATGCTTGTTGCACAACGAAAGCAACTGACAGAAGATTATTACAGCCTGACAAAAGCCCTAACTGGGCCAGAGAGCTGGGTAAACAAACCCTCTAGAGGCCTTTCCAATCAGAGCACATTGATAATTGCAAGTGATGCTGGTGTTCAGTGTCTTCTGTCCTTTCAGATACATAAATACAGCATTTAGACTCTACACCTGAATGAGTAGCCAACAAAACCGGTTATGACATAACCAATCATGCTACATGAGGTAAAACGATACTGTTTTTGACTGATGCAGACAAGTTACATTTTATTTCTAAAACGTGTTCCAAATTGTGTTTTATTTATGCTTAAAATAGGAAATTGCCAATGAGGTAAGAGAAAATGAATGAATGAATGGATGAATACAATTTAATTCATTAATTTAATAATTTAATTCACAATTTGTAATATTTTATGCATATTGCTTAGCTTGCTTGTTTAGTTACATTTGTTGTTTCTGTTCTTTTTGTAATATTTGTGCTTAAAATGAAAAAAGGAAATTGCAAATGTGGAAATAAATAACATTAATTTCATCTAATCGTTTAATTTAAACTACTTTACAATTTACATTATTTTATGCCTACTGTCTTGAAAATGTAGTTTTATTACCTTTGTTGTAAGATTTTAAAGAATCTAAGTTATATTACATTTATGCTTAAACCTAGAAAGGAAACTGTCAATGTGGTAAGAAAAATAAAGATAAAGGCTAAATAATAATAACTTAAAAAATAAATATTAATTCAATTTACCTTCAAATTAGCAATGTATGCCATTTTGCTTATCTTGCTAAATGGAGACATTAAGAAAATCTGCAATGTGTGGACATATGATAAAAGCAACCAGAACTTCCTCATGCTCCAGTAAACCGATCCCTATAGTGAAATACATTTGAATGAACCAGAAACTCTGAGCAGAACTGACTTTGTCAACTAACATATTGAGTCATTTAGGAGACATGCGAGGCCATTCTGGCTAACGGCAGAGTATTGCACAGTTTGTTTATATAACACTAAAGTTTGACTTTCTCTTCAGAAAATCTGCGAGTCTGCCAGATGGTCCAGGGAAAGCTTGCCTCCTACACAAAACTCACATGTTCCTTGTAAGGTGATAGTGGCTTTAAAAAAAGATGTTTAACAATGTGAAAATATGTTATGTCATGTGCACAGTTTCACAGGCGGAAAGCTTTCCATCATCACGAGCCAATGGGACAACAGTGATGAAGCCTTATTGGGCTCAACAGTGTGTTTATGATATTAGCAGCCGATATCCTACAACTATTACAGAGATCCTTTACTGACACTTGGTCCTAAAATGTGCAGAGAGTAGAAGAGCAGGAAAGACTTTAACACAATGCTGCTTTTATATCTGTGGTCACAAACAGTCAAATGTGTTTAACGCTACTTCACCGGCGGGGGAAAAAGGACAGGACTGTCCAGGAAATTGGCCACAGCCTTCAATAACTCTAAAAGTTTTGACACTTCTCAAATAGCCTTCTCTGTGATCTGCAGAATTGCTTTTTCCCTTCCCTTTGAAGAAAATGATACCTTGTGTAAAAGAGAGCAAGGAAGAGATCAAAAAGAGGGGATGGAGGAAAAAAAGATATCAAACTAAAATAAAAGTGCTACAACAGGAAAAAAATTGAGTTTTACAATTACCTACGATTGCATTGAAGTGTGAAACTGTTAAACTGAGAGCAAAAACAGAGAGAAATACTGGGCAGAGGAAGAAAAGCCAGAACAGACATCACTTTTAAACTTGACAAGTGTCATATAGTTTGTGTGAAGATTTCCTCAAAAAAGTAATAATAATAATAATAATAATTTAAAGGAAAATAAATCAACCAAAAAGAAAAACTTCACCCTCATGTCATTCCAAACCTGTATAAGTTTCTTTCTTATGTTGTACACAAAAGAAGATACTTTGAATAATTTATTATTGTTGATCCTCTTTGACTTCCATAGTAGGAAAAATATATCTATCTATCTATATATATATATAAAAATATATATGTTAAACATAAAAAAGGAACTCATACAGGTTTGGAAAGACATTTTTGGGTGAACTATTCCCTTAAAGGTCCCGTTTTTCATGCTTTTTTGAAGCTTTGATTGTGTTTACAGTGTGCAATATAACGTGTTCATGTTTCGTGTGTAAAAAAACAGTATTTTTCACACAATTCACCTATCTGTATACCGCTGTTTTCACTGTCATAAAAACGGGCTGATGACTTCCTTGTTCTATAAAGTCCCTCCTTCAGAAATACGTAACGAGTTCTGATTGGGCCAGCGGTTCCTGTGTTGTGATTCGACAGCAGCTGAGCGCGCAGGCCCTCCTGGAAACATGATTGGGCTAGTTTTGAGAAGCAAGTGGGCAGGAGCAATGTGCTGGAGATATTTACTTATAATCACAGGAGCGTTTTTACTGATGAGATGCGCGTGAAAATCGCATTTGATTTTTTTGCACAGCCCTAACATCTAGTTAACAAAGCTAAACAGCGTTGCCCTTTGTGTAATAAGTTACAGAAACTGTTAAACACACCAACTTAAATAATAAAATACACTTACCGGTTGTGGTCCATAAACAACGCCTTCTCCAGACAAAGAGGGAACTGCTCCATCTTTCAAGAATAATCTTTGTGCAAATCTGGCATTAAACTGATTGAGATTAAGGAAGATGTCCCCAGCAAAATGTGCTGCACATAGTTTTACATGTGGATTATAATTTTCGGGAACCGAGTTAAACATAAATTGTAACCATTAATCTCCAAGTACAGCGTCCCTGGGAAGGCCAAACAAAGGTGATTGGACTCCAAGATGAACATGGCGACAATCACAAACGCAGCTCTTCCTCCTTCTCCGTCTGAGCGCAACAAGACCACGCCCCCCTTTTTGTGTATTGATGTGGGCGGAGGTTGGTGAAAAAACTGTTTTAGTGACGTCATTACTGCAGGAACTAGAGGGATGTAGTCCAAACGGGTCGTTTTTTGTAGGGCGAATTCTGTTAAATAAAATATCTCGCTTGGCATTGAACTTTGAGCTTTAGAATTTTACAGATATTATTTATACTCTAACAACAACATTACACACTAACTAAAGTTTAAAACATGGGATCACGAAGAACGGGACCTTTAATAACGATTCATAACAATAATAATGTTTGTGTTCGGTAAAAATTATTTTTACACCTTTATTTAGTAAAGATCCATTTAATGTGATAGTAAAGGATGCAAAAGTAAAGACTTTTACATCATTACAAAATATTTCTATTTCAAATTGTTTAAAATTTAGCCTTTCTATCAAATGAGTAAATTACTATTTAAAATATATTAAAATATAAATCTGTCACTTTAAATTGTAAAAATATTTCAACAATACTATTTGTGTTTTTACTGTATTTTGATTAAATGAATGAAGCCTTGGTGAGCATAAGAGACTTCTTTCAAAAACATTTAAACTTTTGAACAGTAGTGTATACTTTAAACTTTAATGATAGATATGTACTGTAAATTCATGAATATCCCCACAATACCAAAATAAAATAAGTATTAAATGCCAATTCATTTTGACACACAAACTCACATCAAGCTAGCAATCAATGTTTTTCTCAACTTCTCAAATGTCACTTTCAACTCAACTACCAATACCCCGTCCCCGCTCCTTCCGCCCACCCCAGCCAGGGAGGCTGTCGGCCCTAACATCTGCTCTCTGGCCGGGGTGTGATCGCACAGACTCCAGGCCCTGCCAGGCCTAATAACCTCAGAGTGTGGATGCATACAAGGGGAGAGATTATGGCAAGCTGCAGAGTGCCCCCTTTTCAAAATGCCAACCTCAGTCAGGGCAGGAGGGTTTAAATACCACTCAAATGTCAGTGTGAGGCCCCACAAGTCAAACTAAATTACCTCCTACCTGCTCCGTCTCCCCTCTCGCCGTAGTGAGCATGTCTCCAATTCACATGCATAGCCAAACACACACATAAACATTAAAACCCACAAACCAGTCACTCAAAAACACACCAGCTAACAGACTAACATAAAACACTGCCAGTACTTCCAAACTGATGCAAGTAGTTGAAAGCAATGGAAACATGCACAAACACACGGACACGTACACAAGCGCTCTTTATGGAGCAACTGTATTGATCTATCAGGAGAGATTTGATTTTGGCAAAGTGTTTTCGCACATTGCACTGTACAGAGCAAGCGGAGCCAATATTTTAACGTACAGTGAGCGGGTCTGGAGACGCGTGAAGCTCCCCAACGGGATTATCGATCTCCTCGGACTGCTTCTGAACAGCATAAATCACAAAAGCATCAAGTCCACACCTCTAAGATCTTCAACGTCAGCCTCTTCCACCGAGACTATTGATCACAAATTGCATGGTGAATTGATTGGCAGTAACATTAAGAGCCTGTATTGATCTCGGCGTAAGTTTAGGTTCTTCTCGGTCACTGATAAAACAAAGTCCTGCTTCAGTCCGCACAGGTACAATTCGATCGGTGCACAGGGTTAAATAAAGGGGTCAAGGATTGGCTGGTTAGCATGGTCCAGTAAGCCCTTGTAACTACAGCACTCTGGTGACAAAAACAACCTTTTTCTTTGATGTATATTTAAAAGCAACTGTGCATTTTGACAAAATCATTCAAGCAGCATGTTAACTACATAGATTTCATATATGATTTTACAATCGTTTTATTTTATTTTACATATTACATATTTCATTTTCTGCTGACTTTGACACAGTGACACAGAAAATAAAAATTGTTTATGACTTTCGATAATAACAAATATGCACCAAAAATGACTCATCATTACTTTATAAAACTACATCAAAAAATATCCTAAATATTTAATGATAAAGATATGCTTAAAATTCACTTAATGTTTATAATATATATATTTACAGTGTTCACACACATCTAAAAAAAAATTGTTTAAAAAGTTTGGTCTTTTTCGATACTGCGAAAGTTACAAGTAACCCTAATCATATAGTAAGTACAAGCAGTTAATTAATATTAATCAGTACTTAAATGTATAATTACACTGTAACAAGGATACCTTAAAATAAAGTAACCTATTTTTACACATTTTACCAAAGTTTATTCTTATACCAGTGTTTTTAGCATCACTCTTATAGGTTTTACTAATATTTTGAATCAGTTTTTATTTTCCAATTTCATTTTAGTTAAAGTTTTAGTAATTCTTTGTGTAGTAGATGCTAAATTAAAATGAGAAGTGGTACTTTGGCAACATGTTTAAATTATTTCAGCTGACATTTATTTGATTTCATAAAAACAATTATTTATGGTTTTAATTTAGTTTCAGAGTGCAAGATATACATGATAGTATGTTTTCAGTTTTCAAAAAAGCATAAACAACTTCAAGTCGAGTCTGTTTTCCTGTTTAAGTCCTCATATTACATACTGTAAACTAAAATTAAAATCCATCAAACAAACAAACATGTAATTTAGAGTAAACCAAATGAAACATAATTTTGCTGAAATGAAATAATGAAATAACTTTGACTAAAATAAAGGAAAAGCTAAAAATATGATTCTGACAATAAGTGATTAATCACATGCTATACACAGACACACACAAAAATGCATCTCAAAAGCTAAGACAGCTAGAAGGAAATCTTTCTCCAGAGATTACAGTTCTCAGGTTTAAACATGTATCAGTGCAGCAAAGCATTAACCCCCTGAACACAGCCAAGGACGGACGGCCACACATCAGGCTCCTCGCAGAGGACTATGACTGATAGCAGCCATTATGTGGCGGCAGGCAAAAGGTGGAGAGCAGTCACTCGTTTATTCATGCATTCATTTGTTCGGTCCGTCACCCCAGCAGGGACCAGATGAGCTGTCCATACTGTCGGAGCGATGATCCGTCTGCCATTCATCTCAGACGGACAGCTGTCTGACACGCCCTCTACCCATCCCCTGCTGCTGTCGCACTGCTCACATCAACACTGAGAGCAGCTCATTTAGATTAATGAACACGGCCAGAAGACATCAGTGTGCAGCAGGTGCCTCCTCTTCATAGTGGGCGTACTGTAAAATATCTGCAGTGTTCGCAATCCAGCCAGAATCACAGCAGGCCAAAAGATGTATTTTCCCCAAATGACTGCTAGCAACAGAGATGATACTTTTATATCATGAAAGTTTGCAAATGGGGATATTATGCACTTGTTTCTACGAAAGTTTGGTAAACTCATCATAAGTTCATAGCTGTTGAGATGACTAATACAAAAATTTATGAGGATAGACCTGAAAAGCAGTCAGAATGAGAAGATAACAAGCAGCGATTTGGTACCATTACGACAAAACTGACAAATTAGACACTTTCGAGTGCAAAAAAACCCCCAACAATAAAGATAGTTTGCAACTATTTTTTTCTCAAGATTATGCGTTTTAAACTCACTGCCCGCAATTCTATGCAATTGCTAGTTGACTGCATACTAGAAAGTCAAAAAAACCCATCAAGAAGTTACTAAATATCGTTCAAATATCTTTAATACAAGTCAAGTTTTTTTTAAATCATCAACAAGGTGAAAATCATGCATTTTACAACATATTCGCACACCTCTACTAAAAAAGCCACACGATTTAAGACATAATTCTTGTTCAAGGTGCATTCTTAAGCTTAATATTAATATAGAGGATAAATACTAGGGTTAAAGTGCCTTTTATTCATATGTGGTATAACAATGCAAGCCGTTGATCCACAGGGTGCAATAACGCAAACAGGTCTTTTAAAAGAGAGTCTGAGAAGGGTGTTACATCCAGGACAAAACCACATCAAGCCATCTGAGAGTGACAGTGGCCATGTCTGGAAAAAAAAATTAAATAAAATGAAAAAAAAAAACAGAAAATCAATGCACTGCGGCTCGGATATATTTGCGAGCAATTGGAGTATCGGGAAGTCCAGTCACGTTGTGGGCAGGACGACCATGCTTGGGATATGTCTCTGTATTAGAGCGGTAATATGACAGGGCATTAGTGGGCTGGACCGATGATCCAATAGATTAGGAGAGTGAAAGGAAAATTGAATACGGAGCGGTTCTAAACGGAACACTCCAATTGATACCGTCAGAACAAATCAAAATCAATGGCAGGGGCTCGGTAACGACGTGGTAATGGCCGCCGGCCATGAAAAATATGAAACGACGGGGGGGAAAAAATGATCACATGCTATGGCCAAGGAGACAGATGAAGCAGGGGAGAGTTTAAACAGCTGGCTGAAATGCAGCTTTATAAAGCATGTTCGGCTGACACGTGCATTTGTGAACAGGACCTACCTAAGCAATGGCTGAAAGATGACCGTAATGTTTCTGGCTCCTGGTTTACACAGGAACTTAGTCTCTCCTCCCTCAATCAGGTTATCATCAGCTCCACCTGGATAGAAAGACACAGGAAGAGACAACTATAGTTTTTCCAAAAATATGTTTTTAAAAACAAACTCTTCAAACCCTTCACATGGAATGCGCTTTTGCATTCCACTACACAACAGAACAGAACAGAATGTAAATGTTTTGAGAAACATTTTCAGAAATTAAACTTCATTAAATTTGAAAAAAGCATGTATGGCTCAAAATGCTTAAAGAAAAGAGTCTGTACAGCATATTAAAAAAGTACAACAGCACAGACAAATTCAACAAATGTTTCACATATGAAAAGTCAAACATTGCAGCACACTTATGGATTCCATGGAATTTTTGATTCCATGAATAATGATAAAATACAGTTTAGCAGTCATTACACAAACATATTGGACCACTAAATGCCAGAAAGCAAAGCAAAGAAAAAAAAAAAAGAACAAAAAGAAGCCAAAAATCAAAAGCAAAGCTCAAAGCCAAAACAAAAGCAGCAAAAAAAAAAAAACTAAACTACAAAAGAAAAAAAGAAAAACAAAAATCTAAAAACAAAAAGCAAAGCAGAAAACAAAAAGCAAAAACACAAAACAAAAGCAAAGCAAAGCAAAACAAAACAAGAAAATCAAAATAATAAAAAAACAAAAGTACGCAAATAAAAAAATATTGTGGTCAACCAATAAAAAATTAATTTGGTCAAATCATTGTAATTTACCACAAGCCAGATAGAAAGATAAAAGACTCTTCCAATTTCTCCTCTCTATCCCATTTACCCCTCTGTGTACGTATGTGTGTAGTCCTGCGCTAACAGGGTTAATAAGAAAATCCTTGCTGTGTAACTCTCTCATGATGAGGCAGGGCCCAAAAAAATGAAGTGAGCTCCAATCCTTATTAGCTCCACTCATCCAGAAGTAATCAATATAATTGACAGGAAGAGAATCAAGTCTGGCATCAATAAGAACATTCCCAGGGGGACAGAAGTTGTGTGCGTGGCCTCATATGTCGGTGAATAGAAGTGCCACGGCAGCGGCCCACTGGCATCTCTCTCTCGCACTGACAATGTTATTCATTAAAATTTCACAGCCCTTTGAGATTGCCACTGGAGAGACTGCTGTAACTATGTGGCACTAAGCCTGGGTACTGCTATCCTGACCAACACTATGCAGGAAACACACACTCATCTGAGACACTCATGTGCACATTACACACATACACACAGGTCCTTGTGGAGAATCACTTTAATTGCTTTTATCATTAAGTTGTTACATGAGATTTCTTGCCAAGGGGATGGGAAATGAGTCCAGGCACAGGAACACAAATATTAATGCCAGACCAACATAAAGCAGGTACATGTGATGGATTTGGACTGCCGTGGAATTACAAGTGAAGCAAAAGAGTGTGCCTGTATGAATTGTCTCCAACGTTGTGATCTCAGACCCACTGGGTTTAATCACTGGGCTGGAATCAGAGTCATCCTGTGTTCATTGTTTCAGGAGACAGGACGTGCTTCAAATGAGAAATGCGTTCACCTATCACTGCACTAAAAACCCTGCAGTGCATCTGTCCAGCATTCAAACACACCTCCCGCTGCTGTTCTTGTCATTTCCACCTTCCTGAGATTCTTCATGGAGCACCTTCTGATGAAAAGCTCCCTCTCTCTTATTTAATTTCCACCCCTTTTTCTCATTAAAAAGACAAGAGGATTCTTTATCCTTTCTAAAAGCTTTCTGGATGGAGCTCTGGCTGTTTTTCAAAGTTGTTGCTCTGGAAAGGGAACTCATCTTTGTATTCAATAGCTTGCTGTTTCTCTTTTTCTCTCAATATACCCAATCTCTCTCCCGCTAATTCGATTAAGACTCAATTACATCAGCAAAACAAGAAAACACAGCTGCTGCCACCACACACGCTGACTCTGACTTAGACAAGTGATGGGAAGAGAAGTGTTACGACAACAGTTGTATGATAAAAAGGCATAATTTCAACAATTTAAGGGAGAAAATACTGTAGGTCGAAATCAACTGAAAATAGTGAGAGCTTTTGTCAAATATTGTGGGAATGAACTGGTTTGAAATTATAAACAAACTGTTTTGTCATGCAGCGTATGCCATAGTTTTCTACCAGATGTCTTCGAAGTTTACAGTCACAAGTTACAATGTACTGTAGTTGTACAATTTCCAGATTATTTTCATTTAAAAACATTAAAATTATTATTTGTTGCAATAATAATAATCATAATTATTATTTTATTACATTAATTCATTAATTTACAAAATTACACTATTATATTTATAACAGTAATTAGTAGTAGTAGTGGATAATAATAAAACTATTAATAATATTACTATTCCATTACAACAAAAATTATTAATAAATAAAATTAAGAAAATATAATATTACCTTTATTTTATATTAATTATAGTAATTAACAGTAGCAGTAGTAGTAGATAATAATAATTAATCAATATTATTGATATATAGAGAAAATAAGAAACTAATAAGAAATGTATTAGTAGTGGTGGTAGTAGTAGTAGTATTATTTTAATAATAGTAATTATTAGTAGCAATAGTACATAATAATAATAATAATAACATTTATTGTTATTATTATTATTATTATTAATAATAATTCATAAAGTAAGAAACTAATAATACATTTATTAGTAGTAGCAGCAGTGGTAGTAGTAATAATTATACAACTAATAAAAGAAAATTATGTTTCATGAAAATATGTTTTTTTTTAAATACTGGTGAAAAAAAATTCTAATAAAAAGTTGTTCTCTACTTAGTATTTTTAAAGATTTTTTATAAAATTATATAAAAATTGTGTAAAACAAGTGCTCATTTAATTTGTACAATTTTGTGTCTTAGATATGCTATCATTAAATTTTATCATAGACCACCTTGCACTCTAGATATCAGTATGAGCCATTAAAAAACCCAAACAGTTGACCACTAATTAAAAACACATAAATGAAAGCTGTGATAGTCAGCAGGTCAAAGAGTTACGCATCCAGATTGTGCAGTTACATTTAATGGAAAAAACAGAAGAGAAAATGTCATCTGTTGGCAGCCTGGCTCGACTCAAATCATTATTCAGATCCTTCCAGTACATATTAATGAAGGTCCATTAAAATGCTGTCAACACAACAGACTTTGACTAGAAAAGCAACCGGCTAACATCTGCTATGTTAAATCTAAACAATCATTCACAACAGTTTAACAAGTTATTCCAACATTTTACCAGTCAAAATCCAAACAAATCAGAACAAACTGTGACAAGTTAGCTGGTCCAGTTCATTATTATGTGCCTCTACATCTGTTGGTGGTTTATTATTATGCTGAAACACGTTTCCTTTGATAATCTATGTGACTAAGATAGTGTGAGTGTGTATGAGAAGTGTTATAGCCTGCTCCCCTGTGAATGCCGCTAATCTAGGATTGAAGGGAGGGTGCGTATGCGCCTTTACATCAAATTTACAGTTCTATTCTTGGCAGATGCTCTCTAACGAAAGCAACTTACAAGAAAGTGCAAGTATTGTGCAAGTCAGTCTTGATGAGTGAAAAGTGTGTGACTGCGCATTCACACACACCTCCCACTCATGTCAGCCCCCATGTAATCAAGCCAGCCAGTGACTTAGTGAAATTGGATTAGCTACACTTTCGTGGGTTTGATTAGAAATGGTTTGATCTGAGATGTACTATGTCCCTGCCCGGAATGTGTAGTGCTTTTTCTAACACCAGCCATCCCAGTGGCTCAATCCGTGCATGTGTGTGTGTGTGTGAGAGAGAGAGTGAAGGAAATAAATGCATGTCAATGTGTGAGGTCATGCAATCAGGCTGGGAAGTCTGCTGTAGAATGTGTGTTTGTGTGACAGAAACATCAGCAACAGATTGGTGATCACTCATTTACTGTGAATGTCAATATTGGAGGCAAACTGGTTGTGTAAACCAAATTGTCAACTCCGATCCAGCTACTATGTGTGTCTGCTGAGGACATCAACAACAAAATCAATCATGCTGCAGTATGACACCTTACTGTGGCAGATAATGTGCAACACAGAAGTAACACTCCGGAAAACCTTTAAGGAAAAAGCTTATAAAGTGGCTTCAAAGTATTTGGACTCTTAAGTCAAACTAAGGCATGTATGAAAGTCACCGTATTAGAAGCAAAAATATCAAACAAAGAGGCACCTGCAGATGAATTCTGTTACAATTCAGTTCCTTAGATCTATCGTAAATTTTATTAGTCAGTTCTGCGGCTGCTTACTGGTACCAAAGTTATTTTCATCATTAATTTTGGTAGTCAGTGTTTCTTAAGCTCACACCTAATTTCATTTAAAACCATGTATATATTGTTTTAAAATAAAACTATATAATAATAATAAACAATATTTTTTATAGTTGTGCATATTTTGTGTATAGTGTATTTATTGAATAAAATAATAATAAAAATAGTAGTAGCAGTAGTTTGGACGGTGCACATTATATGTTTTACAATAATTATTATTATTTATTACATCCCGAATTCCGGAAAAGTTGGGACGTTTTTTAAATTTTAATAAAATGAAAACTAAAAGACTTTCAAATCACATGAGCTAATATTTTATTCACAATAGAACATAGATAACATAGCAAATGTTTAAACTGAGAAAGTTTACAATTTTATGCACAAAATGAGCTCATTTCAATTTTGATATCTGCTACAGGTCTCAAAATAGTTGGGACGGGGCATGTTTACCATGGTGTAGCATCTCCTTTTCTTTTCAAAACAGTTTGAAGATGTCTGGGCATTGAGGCTATGAGTTGCTGGAGTTTTGCTGTTGGAATTTGGTCCCATTCTTGCCTTATATAGATTTCCAGCTGCTGAAGAGTTCGTGGTCGTCTTTGACGTATTTTTCGTTTAATGATGCGCCAAATGTTCTCTATAGGTGAAAGATCTGGACTGCAGACAGGCCAGGTTAGCACCCGGACTCTTCTACGACGAAGCCATGCTGTTGTTATAGCTGCAGTATGTGGTTTTGCATTGTCCTGCTGAAATAAACAAGGCCTTCCCTGAAATAGACGTTGTTTGGAGGGAAGCATATGTTGCTCTAAAACCTTTATATACCTTTCAGCATTCACAGAGCCTTCCAAAACATGCAAGCTGCCCATACCGTATGCACTTATGCACCCCCATACCATCAGAGATGCTGGCTTTTGAACTGAACGCTGATAACATGCTGGAAGGTCTCCCTCCTCTTTAGCCCGGAGGACACGGCGTCCGTGATTTCCAACAAGAATGTCAAATTTGGACTCGTCTGACCATAAAACACTATTCCACTTTGAAATAGTTCATTTTAAATGAGCCTTGGCCCACAGGACACGACGGCGCTTCTGGACCATGTTCACATATGGCTTCCTTTTGTCATGATAGAGCTTTAATTGGCATCTGCTGATGGCACGGCGGATTGTGTTTACCGACAGTGGTTTCTGAAAGTATTCCTGGGCCCATTTAGTAATGTCATTGACACAATCATGCCGATGAGTGATGCAGTGTCGTCTGAGAGCCCGAAGACCACGGGCATCCAATAAAGGTCTCCGGCCTTGTCCCTTACGCACAGAGATTTCTCCAGTTTCTCTGAATCTTTTGATGATGTTATGCACTGTAGATGATGAGATTTGCAAAGCCTTTGCAATTTGACGTTGAGGAACATTGTTTTTAAAGTTTTCCACAATTTTTTTACGCAGTCTTTCACAGATTGGAGAGCCTCTGCCCATCTTTACTTCTGAGAGACTCTGCTTCTCTAAGACAAAGCTTTTATAGCTAATCATGTTACAGACCTGATATCAATTAACTTAATTAATCACTAGATGTTCTCCCAGCTGAATCTTTTCAAAACTGCTTGCTTTTTTAGCCATTTGTTGCCCCCGTGCCAACTTTTTTGAGACCTGTAGCAGGCATTAAATTTTAAATGAGCTAATTAAGTGGATAAAAGTGTAAAATTTCTCAGTTTAAACATTTGCTATATTATCTATGTTCTATTGTGAATAAAATATTGGCTCATGTGATTTAAAATTCCTTTAGTTTTCGTTTTATTAAAATTTAAAAAACGTCCCAACTTTTCCGGAATTCGGGTTGTATTATTATTAAAATAGATGCACTGTTTGATTATTATTGGATTAATGTTTTAGAATGTATTATTATTGTTATTATTATTGAAATAGATGCACGGTTTGATTACTTTTGGATTATTGTTGTTGGATTTATTATTATTGTTATTATTATTAAAATAGATTAACTGCTTGATTACTATTGGATTAATGTTGTTGGATTTAGAATCTTTATTTTCAAACATAATATTTTATTATTATAATAGCACCACCACCACCAACAATAATAATCAAATTATTAATAATAATAATAATAATAATATGTATTATTATTATGATTATTATTATATTAAAATTATTATTATATTTTATTATTATAACACCACCACCAACAACAATATTAATCAAATTAATAATAATAATAATAATAATAATATGATTATTATTATATTAAATTATTATTATTATTTAGTCATTAAATCAGATAAATAATTAATCATTATTAAATAATAACAAAACCTAATGCATTTCTTGAGAAGTGTGCTTATGCTATCTTCATTTAAAATAATAGTAAAGTGCTTTGATCTTTTGTTAAGTAACACAATGGCACTTACACAATTTCAGTTACTTTTTTTATCGGACGAGGCCTTCCCATAACTTAAACACATACTTGAAAACACAAATAAACACAAGGTACAGGCCATCATTCTCTGTTTGTACAATGTTCTGGGTTGGTCTCCATGGGTTAGTTATCAGTTGAGCTGCCACAGACCAGACAGACAGACTACACAGCATAAACCCATACCAGCTGCCAGGTTTCTCCTAACAAAACAGAATGAAGATCGACAGGTGTGTGCGTGTGTGGCCAATCAGTGCTGTCAGACAGAAACCTCCAACTTGAAAAAGAACAGGCCAATTTTCAATAATTCATGACTTCCCAGTCGGCCTGTTTATAATTCCTCTGCCATGTCTTCATGTCTGATTGGCTTCTGATGAGGCTCCTCTATTATTAAAACTCATTTGAGGGGACAATATTCCAATATTCCCGGCCAGGAGAGAGCTGAGACCACTAGCTAAGTGTAATGACAATGCACCGAGATGACAATTAAACAAATTAATGAACGAACACACAATTGTGAAAATAGAGTTGGATAAATTATTAATTGTTACATAGTGGGCAATTCCCCACGCTTCTGATAAGATGCTTTTACACATTAATTTTTGATAAGCTCTGAATTTTTGCACCTAGAGAAAACAATCTGCTTTTTGTCAGATCCATAGTGATTAGTCCACACACTCAAGACGAGTTAAGATGTGGCGCTCATTCAGCAGATGCAGGTTTGAATTCATTCTCAGTTATACGCAAATTACATATTCAGCTTGAAATGTTTATATTTAGTCCAGCCAGTCCTGAATACTTGTGCTTTATCCATACAAGTCTACAAATCTAACTTTTTCATGCTTACTGAAACAACTCTGGCACCAACTGATGTCTCACAAGGTCAAAAACGCAAGGTAGTGAAGGTTATAAAGTCAAGTTGTTGATTAGATTGACCACGACCTGCTCCTCCCTAAAAAAAACGGGATATCTGGCCTCCATCTAACAGCCCTGATTACTCAGCCATCACTTCTGCTTCATTTGACTCCGTTACGAAAGAGAAACTAAAGTCAACCCCTCCACTTCAAATCAGACACTCAAGCCAATAATAACACACACCCCTCTTATTTCACCTGTCTGGTTCTCTTTCAATATACTTAGATTTTTCTTTACTCACAGTTTCTTTCTTTTTCATCACAAGTACCTATCCAACTGAAACAGAAAATGAATAAATATTTTTGTTCTTATAATTGAACTAGTAATAATTATAAACTTAAGAGGAAGTCTACGGTTAAATTTTTTCTGCCTCTCTCTTTCTAAGGCGCTCAGACTGATCTTAACACTTGGCTAACATCTTTTAAAACTCTGGGTAAAGACCGATGCTATGCTAGAACGTAGCTGTGAATAGTTTAGGAAATGACTAATGATTGATTAAACAATACTTACTGTACTAATTATACTAATTAAAGAAACATTCATGCTTTGTATAGTTTCAGTGTTTTGGGGTAAGGATGCATTAATTTGATCGCAAATACAGTAAAACATTAAGACTGAGAAATTTTATTACAATTTAAAACTGATTTCTATTTTGACATGCATTTTATAACGTAATTTATTCCTGTGATGACAAAGCTGAATTTTCAGCCTCATTACTTTGTCTTCGTCTGTCCATTGCTCTCTTTCTTTTTCCCCCATAGGCCACCTCTGTTGAATCTCATTGTAACTGCAGGACAGGAACATGAGATTTGAGATGGGTCTCTGCTGCCCTCTCAAGCTCCACTGATTTAGAATCAGAGAGCCAGTGATTGTGATTGTGTTTAAAAGGCTGTTCCACCCATCCAGACATCATCATCATCATTACCACCCTTGTTCTCTGTCCTCTCCTTCACCTTTTTTCCCTCTCCCCAGCACCACTTCTCCTTCAATCACGCAGTTCCCAAATAAAAGGTAAACAAGCCTGTGACAGCCACGGTGATGACTGGCTCGATGATTAAAATTAGCACAGGTTGTGAAACACAGACACACACGCTCACTCAGACAAAGTCTGTAATTATGTGTCTGCATGCTTTCTGATAACAGCTACAACAATCTACCCTTAAGACAAGCCAGAGAACTTCAGAAATGCAAATAAAAAGTTTTATCGGGACTCTCTTTACCTTGTCATTCACCGTTCAATGCAAACAGTGCATTTTTTTTACGAGCCAAAAATTTAAGTACTATTTGCGTCTCATAAAATCTAAATTCAACTTCATGAAGGAGGAAGCAACAGCAAGAAAGTGTCTCCCCATCAATACCCAAAGCCCCACTGATATGTTATTACCCTCCAAGTCCATTTCAGCCAATCACGGGCCAATCTCATCTCACCACTGCAGTAATTCAATAATGTGTCCGTGATGAGATCCACCTCAGGACTCCACTCATCACAGCCACCCCCCTCTAAGAAAAAAACAACACAATCACAGGCCGTAATGCTGTTTCAACCCTAATCAGCTTCTGCTATAAAATTACTGGGAAACAGATTGAACATGAAGCATCCAACTAGACCGCGCGCCAGCTGACTGCTGCTCCGCTCTGTGAATGTGACGGAACTTGGTTGTTAAGTGAATTTCAGTATTTGACTTTATGATCTGTGACTCAAAGCCAGCAGAAGCATACGAAACTGACCGTGAATCTAAAGATGAGAGTTTTTTCGGTTCACTATGAGCTCTGCTTGCCAAATTCGACGATATGACCCTAGTGAGATCTTGGGTAAATCCAACTGCAATATTATCTGATAGCGTATATATTTACATCCTTAATATCTAAACATCTTTAAGGCAAGATCAATTACTTACAAAGTAAAAATGTGTAAAGAGTAAAAAAGAAGTAATCTCTGTTAGACATACAGACAGACAGACAGACAGAATGACAGATTAACAGACAGCAGACAGACAGACATAGGAAGAGAGACAGACAGACAGTCAGAGAACAACCGACAGATAGAAAAACAGACAGACACATAACGACAGACAGACAGAATGACAGACAAACAGACATAGAGTGACAGTCTAACAAAGGATGACAGACATATAGACAGACATAGAATGACAGACAGAGACAGACAGATAGATAGAATAACATACAGACATGAAAACGACAGACAGACAGACAGACAGACAGACAGACACACGCTTTAGGGCAGATAACATAGTAAATAAGTTAATGAAAACCAGCAATGTCTGTAACTACAGAGCAAGATAAGTTGAGGCTGTCCTAATGGCTCAAACAGCACTCCAGCACACACACTGCACTGGACACTGATTGGCATGAAGTGTGTATTGCAGTGTTCCTCTGATGCTCCACAGCTGGGGGTCCGGCATAAGCGCCCGCTCTTATTTGTTTGGATTCAATTTGGAGTGCCGGATGAGAAGCCATGGGAACAAATAAAATGAAAGAACAAAAGGAAAACCACAACAGCATTAAAGAGCAATTTAATTGCTCATTTCTCTATCGCTGGTTCCCGCAGCCTTTCTTCCTCAGATGAGGCTAGATCCGTGATGTTTCAGCATCTGTGGCTATAAAGACTCCAGCCAGATCTATTGGTTCTCTAGTTATTAAGATAAATCAGGTGTTTAAGAAATGATCAATGATGCAGCCACAGAAGCATACACACGATAAGATGATATTTTATCAATTTTCTTACACACACGGGCAATACACAAGTCATTTTGCTTAAAGTGCCATTTAAAGAGCTTCGCTCTCATGCAGCGTCTGGAGTGTCATATCTTCTGAGTCTCTGGGTTCCATCAGGCCTCATTTAGCACACAGATCATCAGGCTCAACACACACACACACACACACACACACACACAGAATATCAGGCACAATGCTAACAGTCTGTGACATACAGTATTAATGCCATTTGCTCAAGCTAATGCTGCTTATTTCTCCTTGTGAAGTTCAGAGGCTTTTCTTAAAGGGATTGCTCTGTCAAGAAATAAAAATGACATCCTTTATGCACTCTCTTGTCTATATAATGAACATAAATAATTATCAGTGAACAATGCTCTTTGAACAAAGCTATTAAATGGTTTAAAGGAGTTGGAATGTAGCTTACAATTTGTATGAACTAGTTTTATGATGCTTTAAGGAGCATTTTCAACGTTATTCAACTGGTCCCCATCGACTTCCATTGTACAGAAAAGAACCATTGCTCAGAACTTCTCCATTTGTTCCAAGAAAGGAAAATGAGTGGATCTGTGGTGACATATCCCTTTAAGCATGTCTAAATAAACAAAAACCATCAGAACAATCAATCTCATTGTCTCCTGAGGTATTTTGAGCTGTTTTGTCTAGATTCTGCATTCTGAAAACAAACTTGTGACCTTTTCTTGTCCTTCCTATTCCTCTCGTTGGTGTCCATCAAACATGCTTTGATTGTGTGTCAAACAGTGAAGTCCCTCTTCAACAATCACACCTAACAATGCTCCCTGTAGCGTCTTTCTGTCTCTCTCATCTTTTCTCTCTCGCTCTGTGGCTCTCAGTAGGAATGCCTGATTGCATACTGTCTTTGGTGCTCTAAAACAGATGCTAAGAAATGCCAATGCTGAATACAGAGGATATGGGGCCAATCAACATCTACAAAAATAAAAGGTCAAGAGGAAAGAGAAAGAGCATGAAAGAATGAATGGAATAAAGAAAGAACAAAAGAAAGGTCAAGGCTACCAATATCCGGCAGAGATCAGAACATGATGCGAGCAAAAAAATTAAAAGTAAAGTACAGCAAAAACACTGACTTTTGTATTTGAATTGGGCTACTTTTAAATCATTTTACCTATTAAACAACACTCACATCTAATTTTCCTCCTCATTTAGAATTTTCTATCATTGTCACTTGACAAATAGGCTATGTCTAGTCTGAAATTATTACTTGGCACTCAGCTAGGGTTAGTAAATGCACACGCTTGCCACCATTGGCACATGAGCGATAATAACTAGAGCGATTAACATTTATATACTTATTTCAATTATTTAGCTATTTATTTTAGAAATGCTGAAGCATCTGTCCCTCACATCTGTGTGTCACACTGAGTATCACAACGATCCTTCCTCGCAATAGTCACAGAACAATTTATTCATGTTTCTTAATGTGCTATATGAGAACTCGTATAATACAAAAGTGCAAAAAAAGTGTCAAAATCCAATATCTGAATATTAAAGTTAAATCTCTTTTCAGGTTCAAGTTTGAAAACAACATATCAGAACTGCAAAGTCAACTCAAGTCAACTATTGATGGGCTTAACGAAAAACAACCTTGTTACTCTTGAACTCACTGAAGAAAATCAATTAAAAAATGAAATCCTACTTTGAAAAAGATTTGCCAAGCTTGGATATATTTGAACAATTTTCTGCAAAAGGTGCGGTTTATGAAACACATATTTTTATCAGTGCTGGTCCAGAATTTAGTCTTCGTTAGGATGTGTGAAACCTAAATCAGCACTCTGACTTTGAAAAGTTTGAAAGGTCTCATAGAAACAGCTTTTTTTGTGACAGAGAGCCAGTTATCTGGAAGTGCCTGTAAAGCTAGAGAGTTTGTGATGGAAACTATACTAAAAACAGAGTCTGACACCATCCACAAACACAACAACTTTCATTGGTGTAGAGAAATCTGACAGAGCTCATACACTCGCACACACACACACTTTCACACACACCCATATACACCTACTCACTCCACTGGTGAGGGATTTTTCCATTTGCACCTCTCCTACCCCTATTGTGCTTCACAAATCAGAACGGGAGACAACAACTCTCCTCCGCCCACAGTGCCGCCACTCACAGTGATCCACCTCTCTTTCTCTCTCTCTCTGGGGAACACCAGCATCATGCATAAACAAGACCTTCCCTTTATCCTCTTGCTGTAAGCCTAGAGGAGAAAACTCAATTTGTATACGTGTGTTCGGAGAAAAAGAAGAATCTCCCTGCTTTGTGATAATCCCTGCCCAACATGCAATGAGCTTTTCTGGTTCTTTTTTCTTCTATCTCTGCTTCTTTCAGGCTGCAGGTTTGTGGGATTGAAGAAACATGCGAGGAATGGGACATACATAGGAATATATATGGGATATATTGTATTATTAATATTGGACACATCATATATTCAATAGAAAACAATATCTAATATAGTCCGTCACAGATTCTCAAGGTGCAGATTAAGTGTTCAGATACTTTGTGGGGTTGTACACTGAGCCTTGTTGCTCATATGAGAAATGTAATTTGAATTCTGCTTGCAACATACTCTGATTTCATTATAAATTTGCATTAACTTGTCATTCTCCACTATTCCTGTCTGCAAAGTCAAGCAAAAGCCTGGAAAATGAAGAGTGTGGGGAGAGAAATGCTTTGTTTGAGCCTTGGTGCACATACAAGAAATTGAAGTTCGAGTTAGACCTACAACATGCTCCAATCCCATTCTTGCTCACTTTTTATAATTTTCTTCTAACAGTTTATGGCCCCCCCAAAAATGAAAAGAGTAAGGAAAGAAAGTGGTCATTTGGGCCTTGGTGCAACCGCAAGAAATGCAAGTTCAAGTTCAGCCTGCAACATGCTCTGAACAAATTCGCTCTCACTCTCGATTTATTTTTCCTCTCATTCTCCTCTATGCCTAAAAAGAAACTAGGCAAAAGCTCCACTAAATTGAGAGAGTGGGGGAATAAAGAGCTTTGGTGCAAAAAGTTCAAGTTAAGCTTGAAAGATTATTTGATTCCAATGCTCACCTTTTTTCTACAATGTTACACTCATTCTACACTATAATCATCTAAAACAATATGGAAAAATGAAAAAGCTGGACGGAGAAAAAAGTAATATGAACCTTGGTGCATTTGCAATAAATGCAAGTTCAAATTCAGCCTGCAACATATTACAATCACATAATACAATCTGACTTGATTTAAGCAAAAAAAAATGCTTCAAGATTGAGTTCAGTCTGCAGTATGCTACAGTCTAATTTTTGCTTACTTTTACTATAAATTTCCACTTATTCTTCACTACACCCACCTAAAATATCATGGAAAAGCACAAAAAATGGAAAGTGGAAGGAGAAAGAGTTTGTTTGAGCCTAAGTGCCCATACGAGTACTGCAAGATCGAGTTCAGGCTCTAGCATGATTTGAACCCACTCAGCTCTTACTTAACCTCTTATTTTCCTCTCACTCTCCACTATATGGGACTAAAAATTATGCAAAGGCCTAAAAGTAGGTGGTGAAATAGTTAATATGAGCCTTGGTGTTTATTTGGGTGCTGCAATTTCAAATTCAGCCAGCAACACGTCCAATCCCATTCCCCCTCACTTTACCCATAATCTTCCTTTTATTCTCCACTGTACCTGTGCTGTCTGAAAAATATGCAAAAGCCCAGAGAGAAAGAACGAGGAGAGCACTGAAGCAGTAATGAACTCTTCAGAAGGAAGTTGAGGATTAATTGATCTGTAGGAGTCGTGCTGGAGGAGAGAAAGCTGTAATTAAGCTACAGAGCTTCTGAATGCGGTTTTATAATGACTGCTACAAACACATTCACTCAGAGACGTTCCACATGACATCGCACTCGCAAGTAATTGCAGTCTCACGCAACTCTGACAAAGCCGTTTTGCTCCAAGACCTGTGAAGTACTGTTTTATTTACAGAATTTTACCATTTTATGGCACTGGAAAGCAGTACAGTGTTTTGCTATCTCAATCGATCAAATCCTCATGAACTTACAACCCTACTGGTAAAAATGGCACTGCAAAGGCACAGGTGTTTAAACATCTGTTTAGTTCAGCCCTGCATGGTAACTGGACTGTGTCCAAAAAAAAATTGTTTATACGAAATGCCTGTGTATATGTGACATACTTTATGTATAAAAAGGTAGTGAAGGTTGTTCTGAGAAGTCGTGATCTGCTTATTTATGGATTATTTAATGGATATTTTTAACAACCATTCAGTCAGGTCAGACCATCTCCCAGAACAAATGCTTTAGAATTGAATGTCTGTGAAGTTGCAAACTTACTTAAAATACGGAACATTCCTGTGTCGGTTTCGATACATATTGTCATTTTTCTAATTTATTCCCTAAGAAATCCATGAATGGCCCCTCTGCCCACGTAATGAAACAATGACTTTCAACTCTCTCCTCCCTCCCTCTACTGAGTCGACTGATTCTGTCTGTTAAATTATTTCATCCCTTCAATCTCCTCTCGCCCTTTCAGGCGACAGACACTGTGCCTGTATTTCGATGGCACAAATGAACAGTAGAAATCTCATCTCCTATTTGGTGGTGCGAGGTGCTCAAGCAATCAAATATTCACCTTCTTTCATTTCTAAAGCATTTGAAGGAACACCATCAGAGTCTTAGAAGCCCATTTACTTCCTTATCTAATCTTAATCTAAACGTTAATCTTGCTCTTTTTGAGGACAACAGGTCAGCTGTAATTGGTGGTTTGCTATAAAATTGAAATCATACTTGAACAGCAGTGACGCAGAGAAAATTTCAGTTGGTACACTTTGCAAAGTTGACACACACCGAGAATATTGTATTTCTAAGCAATATCTTTAAAGGGACAGGTCACAAAAAAGTCAGTCACACTTTATTTTAAGGTCCAATTCACCAAATTTTTGGTAAAATATTCCTTTTAAATCCCTATATTACCAAAAACACAAAAGCTTCTAGAAACAGAAAGGCAGAGAGTATTTCTTGTGTCTTATTTCACTTTTTTTAAACTTATGAAACTTAAATATGAAACTTTTAGTCAAGAATAAACCGGTCTATACTTCTGAATGGCGTGAGAAGCATCTGCCTCCCACCTCTCTCCCTCTATGTGTCCTTCACTTCTCTTTTCTTAACACCTTGTGCTCCCTCTCGATCACTTCACATAGTGTGTCTCTCACAGGGATTGTTTGAAGAAAAAAAGGGAAAAGAAAAACAAGAAGGGACACACAACTGTCAAGCACCACTGACTGAAACTGCAAGGTCATTCTGAAGAGTGAGAGAAAATGGGAGAGAAAGAGACGCTCTTTGGCATGTCTGTCTCATCCCAGCGGGGTGTGTGTATATAGCACAGAGACACTGAACACAAGGAAGCAGCTCTTACAGGTGAATGATACAAGGTTAAGCGACTCTTCACCCTGATGACTTCAGGGGCTCCTCTCCATCTTGCATCCTACTCACACTGCACCTGCCAGCCCCTCCATTCAGCTTCTCTCCATCCCCTCGCTCACCTTGTAGCTCCCCGCTTTTGCTGTAGAGTTCCCTCCGCTGCTCTCGCAAGTACGCACTCATGCTAATGGCATGAGAAGACGACTCAAACCTGCAAAAAGAAGTCATCAAAGGTCAAAGATCATGTAGGAAAGCAGGTTTTCATTTTAGTGTAACCTGAAATCAAAAGTGTAAAGAGAAAATGGTTTCCCATGAGGCACTTAACCCAGCCTATTCATGTGGTTCTTGTCTGCTTTAACCCTTCCTATTCCAATACAATTCTTGAATCACCTTAACTTACTTGAATAAAGACTGTTTAGGTCGGAGAGGTTTCTTCTTGGCGAAGAATGCTCCGAAGTCTCCGCCGGTGCTGGCATATGACAGCTGGGCGGAAGGTTCTGCAGCACTACGGGCGTTTTTGACATCCAGGTAGTCCATTAGCAGCACCTGAGAGAGCATAAGAGCAGGTTTTGACTGACACATGCAGTAGTGTAATGTTTATTCAGTTATACATTACAGTAAACATCCAAATTCATTTCACTTTTTGACACTTTAAGTAGCTGATCCACTAGCCATGCTAAATAGTGATAAACAACTTATTAGATGGAGCACTTACTGGCGTTGTAAACATAAGCAAACGGGTTTAGTATAGGGATGGAATGGTTGATTAATCCAAGGATTTTTTAAAACATTTTGATGCCACGGACACCCAAATGAGATGATTCACTTGCGAAAAGACTAAATATGAAGGCAGCTGTGTAATTTCATGCGTATACAGAATCATTTATATTGAGAGAAAAAAAAACATGATTTTTCTGTTAATTATAATTAAAATTAGAATTATCTCTATGAAGCTGACAGCATATCCCCCCCCCCACACACACACACTATATTAGATTAATGATATAGATATACACTACTGTTAACAGGTTAGGAGCAAATAAGACTGTTTTTGAAAGAAATCTCTTCTTATAACTAAAGCTTCATTTATTTAATCAAAACAGAAAAATACTGAAAAAACTGTAATATTGGGAAATGTTTTTACATTTTTAAATTAAATTTTAAATATATATAGACATATTAATAGATTTCAGTTGTCATGTTATCCTTCAGAAACCATTCTAGTAAAGTGATTTGGTGCTCAAGTAACATTTCTTGTTTAAATTTCTTTCATTATGCTTTGATGAACAGAAAGCTGAACTGCATTTTGATTAATTTAATGCATGCTTGTTGAATAAATAATAATTTATTTTAATTATTAATAATTCCTCGAAATAAATCTTGCTGACCCCAAAACTTTTGAACTGTAATGTATAAACCTGAAAAAAAAAATTCAATTCATTCAGATTTATTTGTACAAAGATTTAAACACAAAATATTGCTCATAACCCTAACTTTGAAAGCTCTAATATAAATGTTCTAGTTAAGTTATGTATACCCCTAGTCTCAAATGACTTAACTGCATCAGTTTAAACCAATCTGTTTCTAGGACTGTCTCAGGCCCATCTTTCCCAGCTGTCTGTGTAAATTCGAACGCCTGCCATGTCCGCCAGCAAAACCCATTAACTCTGATTAAAACTGCACATCCGAGTTCATGAATATCCCATTCAACACTATCCATAACCATTAAGGGAGGTTCAAACAGCTGCAAGAGGACTGAACAAGAAGTTCAAGTAAACTTTTCCACAAATTAGCAAGCCATTTTCCAAAGGCTCCATAATTTACTGAAGCAATTTGCTTGGTCTATTTCTAAATCCCAGCTGCAAAACAGTCCAAAGTGGAGATGGAGTTAGGAAAGGACAGATGGAACTACATCTGACTGATAATAGCATAATTAAACAGAGATAAGAAGGGAATGGTCTATGAGAGGAGGGGAAGCCTCATCAACAGCCATTCCTCAACCCACAGACAAGTTCAATCCGGCCAGCCCGTTACATTCCTGTCAGATTATTAATTACTAATCCCCATCTGATCCAGTGATGGAGCGGGTCTCGCATGTAGACCCCCAACTTAATTAAATGCCAGCGTTTGCCTGATGAAGGAGTCTGGACCCACTTCAGTGACCTCGGAGAAGGGAACACGGAACTTTCAAGGCAATTAACCATGGAGGATGAATGGATGGAGGAAGAAAGAAAGAGAGAGAGATTTCATGATGAAATCAGTAAACACGGGAAGGGGGACAGATGGCGAGAGATGTTCAAGAGAGCTTAGAAAGTGATAAGTCAGCAAATTCATCCCAGCAAAGTAAATTACAAAATTATTGTAGTACAAGGCAATACATTTTCAAGTTCCCTTCATATGGAGCTTACTTTTTTTTTTCACTTCCAATCAATGTGCCATACATTTGTCTGTGGCATTGACATAAAAAAGACAAATGTACACAATTAATATAATAATATATTACTATATTAATATATATATATATATATATATATATATATATATATATATATATATATATATATATATATTATATAAGATATAATAATTAAAAAAAAAACATTAAAAATAATTATAAAAAAACTTCTAATGTAGTTTATTGTCAGAGCTACGGTGGAATGAAACGCACGAGGAAGATGATGTGTAGAGATGCACCGATCGATCGGCCAGGGATTGAAATCGGCCGATTTTCCGCATAAAAGCCCATTTCCACCCGGATTGGTGACCGGCAGATCAGTCTCACTTCTTTCCGATTTCGAGCCGATCCGTTTTGTTACCAGCGACAAAGGCAATAACGTCAGGTCAGCCACGCATTCTCGCTCTCTTCTATCTGACGACCTTTACACTCTCACCCACGTCTCATTCACTCCGGTTAAATAGTGCTTGTACTGCGCATTATTTTAGTCATTTTAAGTGCATGCATCCGGTTTTGTTCGAAAGCAAACAAAATAAGCAAGTGCTCTCGTAATAATGTGCTCTCGACCTTTCTCATTAAAATAACACCATACACGGTCAGTTTTGGAACGTTAAACAGTTGAGAAAGAGAACGCATGTTGTGTAACAGTATATTGGGTCTGTGGATAAACTCTTAAAGGGGCCGCTGTCCAATATTCCTGCTGCTGTCTGTCATGTTAATCAAAGAACAAAAGCCAAAGAAAAATCACTTTCTGCTCTTGACTTGAATACATTTTATAACTTTAATGGTAAGCATTAATTTGTATTTAATTTTTACACTGAAGATCACAGAAATTAAATTTGACTAAAATCTACATTTGATAACTTTAATTTCTTTAGTATTTCTAACCTGAATAAAAACTCACTTAACCTGAAAGACTTTTTTCATAGCTCTCTTTATTCTATTGCATTTACTTGTGCAGTTGTTTGCAATTTTTTATTTGTTCTTATGTTATTACTGACTTTTTACTTGTGCTTTTTTATAAAAAATAAAACTTTGTGTTAAAGAAATATAGATTTTTGTTTGTATATGCTGTCAATTATAGCTCTTAAAAAAAAACAAAAAAAAACATCGGAATCGGTAACAAGTGGTATCGGCCGATCACACTAACAAAAAAAAACAGAAATCGGAATCAGCCAAGAAAATTGCAATCGGTGCATCTCTAATGATGAACAATGCAGAAAAAGTCTTTAATAAATCCATGACAGGACAGGCAGGCCAGACAACAAACAGTGAACTGAACACAACTTAAATAGGAGGGCTGATGAGGGTAATTAATGAAACACCCCTGAACCGAATGGCAATAATCAGGCATGAGGGAAAACTAGTACACACAGAACACATGAGGAATGTAAACACAACAAAAGTCCAATGGGGTGTGACAAATGTAAATGTAATGTAAATTTAATTAAAAATAAACTTCAAAACTTTAAACGTCCAAAAATAAGATATTTATTGATATTAACAAGATATTATTATGACTACTTCAGAAAAAAAAAAAATCCTAAAATAACCGAAGCAATGTTTAAAAGATGAAAATAATGAAAACAGTTTCTGTCCATTACATGACAATTATGATTAAGGTAAACATAGGAGCCAATTAAAAAAAAATAGAAATCACTAGACCGTATAAATGATTTTCATGGTTGCGAATAATAATAAAAAAAGATTATTGGAGTATGTTTTACAAGAAAACAATATTTAAGTCCTTCTACATTAAAATGTCATGTTCAATTGAATGTGCAAGTAATTATTTGTGAAATTTAATAATTTTTGAGTAAAAACTGATTCTGCACCAAATTAGAATGGATGTTGTAAATATTGGTAATTCAATCCTCAATATCACTGTCCAAACTGTTGGTAATATCCTTTACAATTTAGTGCTGGAACAACAGTAGCAGAGGTGTGGTTTTATCATGATTTAGCATGAATTTATTCTTCATGGTTTGTGTGTACTGTAAGTGCATGAAAATATTTGTTGAAAGACATTTAAAAGAAAAAAAAACACACAGGAAAACGAAGGGAGGTAAGCTTGAAGACAGGACTCATTATACCACCACAGCAGCCACCAAGGTCACTTTCACTAAAATGCCTCATGCCTCATCAGAAGTGCCTTCGTCCCCATTATAATGCGGCTTATTAGAACAGTCTTCAGTTTTTCCATAACAACAAGAGATGAAGCGTGGGCAGCAGCAGTGCTGTGTCCATTTTAAAACACCAAATAAGTAGGTGGAAACAACAGAGGCAGCTCAGCCAACAACACAAAGAACCCTCGAATGAGACCGGCAATAAAACATGCAGAACAAACTGCTGATCTCCAGCAGGAACGTCTAAAAACACCACATCAAACAGAGACAAAGAGCGGCCCACTTATGATTTATGCCACCCATGGATGGACACAAACTAACAAAAGACCTGATTTAAATTACTGTGAAGTCTCATAGCTGGTGTAATAGTTGAGAGGGCAGCTAATATATATACCAATCTGTGTCTTCATGAAGAAAAACCTCCACAAAGGAAACCTAGGGATGGGTCAAGATGACTAGTCGATTCAGAAAATATAGTAGTTAGTTAAATTCCTAGTAAACGGAAGATTGTCATTGACTTTTCCCTGGAAAACATCCTCCAAATGACTTCCAAAGGGAGGACAAAAACAGAATAAAATCACCACGTTGAGCAGCAGTAGCGTGATGGACACACTCTGAACCCTTCCATTTCCGGACGTTCATTTCACAGGCCCTCTTCTTTATTGGAGCCTTAAAGACTAGGTTGTTTTAACAGTAGAGAAAAATCAATATTCATGGCCTCTTCCAAGAAAAGACCAGCTTGAAAATGGGCTTGGGAAACAAGAGCCTGTGAGAAACCGCAAATGGCTTTTCACACCAGATAATACACACAGAGCACACTGGCTGGATTTGTGATGTGCACGAATGCGTATCCCACAACAATTCTGCTTCCTTCTGACTCGATGTCTTTAGATGCGCATGGAGAACTAAGAGTTAATCTTTAGTGAACCTTTAAACCCAGCCCCTTGTCTTTGAGGACACATTCTCAGTTTAATGAACAGCGAGAAGCAGCACTCATCCCCTCTATTAGCCGCAAATCAAGCTAATTAAAGAAGAAAAACAGTGTTGAAGGATGTGCAGGTGAGCACCTGCTCTCTGATGATAGACGTTTGCAGAGTGCTTTAAGAAACGAGGGAAATAAACAAAGCTTCCTGCCTCTCGTCAACCCCCCTTGAGATTACGAAGAAAACGCAATTTCTTTTCGTTCCATAGTTTCCAAGAAGGAGCCTGACACCAAAACATGACCATTTATAAAGTGTTTTTAACAATTAGGTACATACATGACCTTTATAGCTTTTAAAAACACAAAAATAACCTTTTGTCTTTTTTACTAATTTCAGTGCAATTAAAAACATATGATCTGGCTGACAAAAAAACTATAATAATTATGGAGGAGGGGCATTATGAACCTGAGATTCTGTCTCCATGGATACCGTACCAGTATTCATAATAATACAAGCACACATGGGTGTTTGGGAAACTCATAAATAGAGACAAAAAACAATCTAATATTAACAGCATGTGATGCTTTCTACCTGACACCTCAGGTAGAAAGAGAAATGACAGGTTGATTAAAAAGTTGATTAATCAATCGCTTTGTTATATTATTCCTACATTCTGGCATGATATTTTCACTTCATACACACAAAATATATAAATACATGCCTATGAATAGAATATTAGCTGTTTTATGCCAAATATATTTAGCTCATACAACATTTTACAATCATTTTATATAGAGTTAAAAAGTAAAATTAAGAGAATTTCTCTTGTGATCTGTCAGCTGATCCAAGCATATGTTAGCAGGAAATCTGATGCTTATTCACTGCAATCACTCTGGAAATGAAAGCCAAGGTCTCAAGGCACATGTGGCACAATATCACAAATGCAAAGTAAAAACGTGAAAGCCACAGCTATGGAGTTATTATGATAACACACCTGCTATAAGTGCAGTGATTGATTTAGTTAATGATTCTCACATACAGAAAAGTCTAAACCTCCCATACTCTTGTCTGCATTTTCTTTTGGAAAAATAATCTGCTGAGGTTTCAAATACATAATGCCAACTTTAACCAGAATCAACATGAGTAAAGGGTTGAAATTGAATATGAGTTTTAGATTAGAGACTAAGATGGGCCTTACTGTTGATCATTCAAATAACCTGAGGAAGAGTCCAGTAAAGCAGACATTAAAGTATGAAAATTTTAATTTATGAAGTTATTAAAAATAAATATAAACGCAGTAAAATAATACAATTAAATACAAAGAAGAATTAAAGACAAAACACAAAAACCAAAAATAAATAGAAAACAAGTAAAAAAAACAGGACAAGACAAACCAAACAAAACCAAGACAAGACAAGAAAAAACAAACCAAAACAGGACAAGACAAACCAGACAAAATGAAAACAAACCAAAAACAAGACAAAACAAGACAATTAAAACCTAAACAAACACCAAAACTAGACAAAACAAACCAAACCAAAAACAAGGCAAAACCAGACAAGACAGAACACACAAAAAGTAAAACACAGCATGTCAAAAAATACTTTGAATGAGTGCGAGCCTCTATGTTAAAACCTGATTTGTTCAAGTCTAAGACATGGGAAAACAATCCCTTCCCTCAAGAGAGCCAATAACCTTTCTTTAAAAACACAAGCTGACCTCATCAGTGATACACCGTGGAGACTATGGATTCAAAAGCCTCACTAAGCATTTTTTACCCCTCATCATCCACCGTATCCAGCACTTCTGAAATATTCTATTTTAATGGATATAACATATCGCACAGAGAGGTCAGTGCTTGGAGCAGCATCTTGTTACGATTGGGTCATTAGCATTCTCGTCAGCAATACTCGGTATAGTCCACTATGGGCTTTGCTATTACAGAGATGCACATCACAAAAGAATGCATAATTACTGTCGTAATTAATGAACATAAGAGTGGCGCTTTTCAAAACAACCAGCATGCCTCGACCATAAAGCCTGGGGGGGGAAGAGAAATGCTGGGCTTTAAAACATGGAAATGAACTGTTATGATCATTAACCCTGTGGTGGAAATCTTTCAAATCCAAGCGATATGCAAGCCGTGGCCAGTTACAATAGATCATTTAGACTTGTACACAACAGCTCATTTAGAGGCCATGTGTCTGTCTATATCGCCGACATGAAACAGAAGCACTTTGCCTCTCCCTCCACTGCCATACTAATCACTGTCAGGGCATGAAACGCCTCACTAACACAGTATAATCCAATTACTCTGAAGCTGTGTGGCTCCCACTAAATCTAAACAAGTTGTCAAAGTGGAAAGTTCGTAATTTCCTTTCTTTTTTCCCCTTTCACGCTCTCGTTCCCCTCACGCTCTTACCCATCATTCTTGGGCTCAAGTCCGTGAGGCTTAGAAGGAGGGATAGTAATACAACGCAAAGAGCAAGATTATAACAAGCACCATCTTTTTTATCTTCTTAAAGTAATAAAAAAGTCTCTTTAATGTCTGATGTGAAATATTAGTGTGGGACTTGGAACTTGGAACAGTTTTGTCCGTTCTTCTGTGGGATAAAATGATGTAGGACAAATTCAGGATTGGTCTGTAAGTGGCAAACATTTCAGTCAACAGCAACTCCAAAAGTCGATAACTATTTACTCCACACACTCCTAAAAAAAACTCTGCATGGGCTTTTACATAGTAGGTTTACAAGCTCAATATGGATTCTAACAATATCAGACTTTTGCTCTACGGTTTTCAAAAATGGCCTAGCCACAGTTCAAAGAGTCGGGAACTGAAAGAATAAAGATTATGAAGTCTCTCAGGTCCATCTGTCCATGGCCTTCATGTCTTCAGTGTAATGGAAAGGTCAATGTGATTTCTGTCTCCCACAGGAACAGAGAAAACTTGGGAAAAGAAGTTCTGTATTAAGATGGGTAGAAAGACAAGGTTGTACAGGGGTCTCATTTACACCTATTAGAGAATAAGAGGTTAGCGTGAAAAGTAACCCCAAAAAAATGACACAAAGAACATCAGGTGCATCAGTGCATGAGAGCAGGACCATCATTCTCACTTGAGACTGAAGTTTACTTAAGTCACACCCGAGAAACAGTCCCAAAATCAGCGCCTGAGACTAGAACTCAAGAGTATCATGTAGAAAAAACTGACAGAAAATAACAAAAAAGTGAGAAAATGAAAGGCCAGAAAAAGAAAAAAAAACTGTTGCCACTCTCCCACAGTTCATTCTAAAGACAAAATTGAAAGTAAGCAGCTTATTAAAGCAGCTTTTGTTCTATAAAGAGAACACATAAAGGAAGAAGAAGCGTCTTTAGAAGATGATGTGCATTTTTACGATGGTTCAGATTTGGGGCTCTAGTACTTAATCTCAGGGGAAGTGTCTATATTTGAGCATGTGGACCAGTCTGGGCTGAAACAATGCTGTCGCAGTCAGGAGAAGGGAAGAAGAGATCAGATGAGACTTCAAAAGAGGATCAAGAGGAGAGAAAGAACACAGATGATTAGGAAAACCTCATCTACCTTAATGAAGATTCTTATCAAGGGCTTACATTATCTCACACCGTGACCACAGGAGACATTGCAGTCCTAGCAACCAGCCTGCTTGAGGAGGGAAAAACATTGAACAATTAATACCAGCTATTTTAGCAAAGACAGGATGGCTGTGTGTTCTAAAGGAACACTGCCCCATCCTGTGCCCTTAATTTTTTTGTCTTTGCTTAAATTTTGACCACATGACTATTTAAGTTTGTGGCTCTAAATCCAACCAACTCATTAGAATTATTGCTTATTGGTCATCTAATATACACTACCATTCCAAAGTTTGGGAGACAGTAAGATTTATTTTAAGAAATTAATACTTTTATTTAGTAATCACACATTAAATTGATCAAAAGTGATAATAAAGCAATTACGTCATATAATTACAAAATATTTCTATTACAAATCATTTTTAGTTTTTAACTTTTTTTAACTTAACTTTTTTTTCATCATAGATTCGTCAACAAAAAATGTATCACAATTTACAGTTATTACACAGTAAAACTGTTTTTAACATTGATAATAATGAGAAATGTTTCTTGAGCACCAAATCAGCAATTATTGACACTAATGTCTAGAGTAATGATGCTGATAATTCATCTTTGCCATCACATGAATCAATTATTATAACATTTATTTTAAATTGTTATCATATTTCACAATATTAATGTTTTACTGTATTATTAGATCAAATAAATGCAGCATTGGTGGGCATTAAAATCTTACCAACCCCAAACTTTTGAGCAACATATTTACGTATATTTATATATGTATATATGTTTGTGTTTGTGAGTGTGTCTATGTGTGTGTGTTTTCATTTAAAGTCATATTCATTTTAGACCTCTACAGATCTACAAGTGGAAGCAAGAGCTCAAAATAAACTATTTAATCTGTTGCTAGCTAGGCTGTGAGGTGCTTGTGCTAATAAATGCAGAAAAACGAGGCTGTATACAAAAAACACAGTCAAAGTCCTCATCACACTGCAGTTAAATGCATATTTTGACTTCTGAAGTCAACTCTCGGGAAGATGCACTTCGTTACTTAAGGTCTACGAAGAGCTCAGCAGGGCCTTAGCAACAGTTGGCAGGGCCAAGCTTGTTCTTTCGTTCCAGCTCTCTGCAGACTGCTTTGAAACGAGGAGTAAAAAAAAAACAGGAGGAAAGTACAAGGTCACAGTCTGACTCTTCACCTTGTTTGATGGAGTGATGACAAACACATTTACTCATTCCCCGGCTGTACTTCCACTCCCATCTCTCTTTCTCTCACTCCTTCTGATGCCTGTCTATACAAATGGATCCTCTCTAGCATGCAGCTGAAAAACAATGCTCTGAAAGAGCACACTTGGAATGAAATTCAGGGAGAGAGAATATCAAGAGATTGAATTCTTTAAAGGAAGAAAAACTGTGTACAGAGGACAATATGAACATGAATAGGTTATGAGGTCTCATTCTTACAATGTCTGTGAATCTGAATTTTCAATTAGTTTGACCATCTGTAGCTAAAGCGGTTTTAAAATTGCTTGAGAAAATAATTCCAGATAAATGCGGACCAACAGCATAGTCTGTGACATCACCCATAGGTTTCCAAAGAGCTTTTAGCTTTTTTGAAGCCAATAGTACTTGGCACTGTGCGTCACTCCCGGATGATTTAAAATGGGCAAAAAGACGTGAGCTGGTTGCTGAAACCATGCTCACCTAGCTAGACGGCGGTGACATCAGCGGCAATCCAACTGTCACTCAAGTGACCACGCCTTAAATTATGCAGAACTTTAAGGCTTAATGTAATTTAAATGGATGAGTTATAAAAAAAGATTCACCCCCCTCACAGTTGTCATTAAGGGCAAAATTAGCTATATAGACCGAAAAAAATTTTGACCAGGCAGTAAACATTCCGTATGGGCTTCACGAGAGAGAACGTGAGGTTGGCGCTTGGTTCTCCTCTCAGCTCAGCAGTGACGGAAATGAGGGTGATCCTTGCAGTCTTCATTCATTTTGGTTTTTAGATACAGATTCACTTAACATCTGGTATAAATGTTTGTATTTAGCGGCAAGAGTGTAAATGCAGCTTAACTCTGAAAAGGAATTGCTCAATTGCTCAAAACAAAACACAACAAAGCAAAGTACAAAACAAAACAAAACAAAACAAAAACAAAGCAAAGCTCAAAATAAAAAAGTAAACATACACATCACATGAGATAAAGCCATTAACAGGATTTCCAGCAGGTGCTTGTCAAACACACAAACTAACACACAATGTTGGGCCTCTAGAGAGATTTTCAAAGGTTACATGAACAGCTGGAAATTGCACCTGCCTCAAAACACACATGCACACTAAAAAGTCAACATTTTCCAATTAACACACTCCAATTAAACTTGACACTTGGGATGAGCTAACGAAGATTATTCACAAAAATTCAGTCACACATTCTTTCTCCACTTGTACAGTCTTAATAGAAAGGACACAAGAAACAGAGCTAATAACTGTAAACAAACCCTCTGTTTATTAGTAATTGACTATACAGTTACCTGAAAATAACAGCTAATAGCATAAATCTACTTTGGATATCGGCTTGAAAGACTGAGAGCCACAGCACTGCACTGGGGCCAAGGAGTTGCTATGAATAATACATTAATACGCTTTAAATTGTTTCTAATATATTGCTATGTGAAGGCTAGGGTATTGCTAGGTAGTCAAAATACCTTTTGGCAAAATCCACTTTAACATATTGCATTATTTCACTGCAATATTTTAGATTCCAAATATATCATCCAATGACCTGGATCTGCTTTACTGAAAGATGCTTCAGGGACTGACCTGTAGGACGGTCTGGATCTTGGCATAGACATCAGCTTGTTCATAGAGTTTGATCCCTTCTTGGGCTCCACTGCGAGAGACGACAATCTGCTGTAGGTGACTGAGAACCACACTGTGAGCCTGGGCCACGGCATTCAACTTATCAAACAACAGCTCAAGCAGTTCCAGCAATAACCTGAAGAGGGCGAGAGAGAGAGAGAGAGAGAGAGAGAGAGAGAAAGAGAGAGAAACAACACTTCAAAATAGACCTAAAAAAAAATCATTTATTTAATACATGCTTTGGATATACTGTTATTATACTAAAGCTAAAGGGAAAAATATTATCTGGCTAAAATGCAGAAATGACAGGGAGAAACAAAAAACAAACTACTCTTGAAAGTGGATATTTTACATGCTTAAATACATTCTAACATTAAATTTAATCACAATTTATGTCTTGATTTTTTTTTTAACCAGTTTTCAGAAAGCAGAATGAAATTGTAACAGTATTACTTTTGACAATTTAAATGCATTTCAAACATTTAATTAATCATATACATTTTTAGTATTAGGGTTTTTAGGTTTTGAGTTGACATGTTAACTTTGACAGCCCTAAAATATACATTGTGCTAACCTTTTTCAGTTGTCTGTTTGTTTGCAGAACCTTGTGGCCCCTGGGGGTCCCTGGATCCCAGTTTGAAAACTCCTAATCTAGAAGCTTTCCAAAGACAAAGCCACTACTGCAGTCAGTCTGGCTGACAGAAATCCCTCTACATCACCAAAACCGAGCCAAAAGCGGCCCATTCTCTGTTACTAATGAACATGACAGCAGCAGGGTGCTGACAGAATCTCCCTGTTGAGCAGCGGCAGCTGTTCACCAACAACAATTAGCAGCATCTGTCAAACTCTCTGGGTCCACTAGGAGGACACACATCTGTCTGACTTTTAAGGAGTTTACTCATTCATCCCAGTAAAATGAGGCAGAAGAAAACACTGGTAGGCGGAATGAAGAGGTTGGAGGTGACAGCATGATGTAGGGTATTAGGATTGCAGGGAGCTGGACGGCAGGGAGATGATGGATGTTCACATGAGGGACGGTGAATGATAACACATGTTAAGCTTGATTTACAGAGGACAGGACATGACCCTTGACTTAGACGCAACATGTAAACACATATTATACGGGACGACACTTTTTCATAAAAAACATCGCAGAAAGCCAAACCAAAGTATGAACCAAGCAGTCAAGGTTTGGATGGCTATCATGGGCTAGTTGGTCAATGCCGCAACTACACTGTCTGGCTGCATCTTTCTCCATCGATGGCCATATTCAGACTATTCTTATACATCATAAAACTAAAGAAGAAAAAGAAGAGATACATAAATAAATGTGAAAACAAATAAATTAAAGAGAGGGAAAAAAGAGGGAGAATGTATGACCAAATGAATAAATAAAATAAATAAAGGGAAGAAAAATTAATTAAAGGTAGGAAAAGATAAAACAGAATAAATAAATATTGTACAGAAATATTTTAAATATACTTAATTTTAACAAATATTTAAAGAAAAGTGGAATAATAAATAAGAATAAAAAATTACAGGGAGGAAAAAAGAGGAATGATACAATGAATTAATTAATAATAAATGAAGGGAAGACAAATATATTAAAGGGAGAAAAAATAAAAAAAGGAAGAATAAATAAAATATATATATATATATATATATATATATAATATCAATAATTTGTATAATATAGAAATAAATAACAAAAAGGAATAATTAATAAAAGTGTATGATAAACTAAAAAAAAAGGGATGAACAAATGAATGCGCACACATATCAACAATATAATATAATATAAAAGTCTCTGTATAATATGAACTGATTGGCTCAGACTTTGCCACTTTTCACAAAGTCACTACAATCCTTGTCATATCAAGTCTGGTTAGGAAACATACAGCAAGACATACTTTTCACTGTGAATTGTAATACAGCAGCAACTTCATTTTTTAGTTGAGGTTTCCATAGAAACAGAGCCCTACCTCAACTTTCACGTTAGCACAGACACAGACACACAAGTAAACACTGAAATTGCTGTATGGTTAAAATGGGACCTTGTTGTCACTCAGGTCATTTGAGCAATTTCATTTACAACAAACCCTTGCAAAGGTGGTTTACTTTACAGAAAACAGATTTATGAACTGCCATATTAATTCAGCAGTGCTTATTGATAATTTATTAAGGTTGTTCCACTATATGATACTTCAGTGCATTCATATGAAACACACACATAAAACCATTTATCTTATATATTACTAAAGGTTCTATCATAACCGTCACAGCTTTCAAAGAAAAACCCCTCGTTTATTTCATTAAAAGCACACAATGAAAAGTCAGCGGATATTCTCTCACACACTAGAAGCTTACATGTAAAAAAAAAAAAAAAGAAAAAAGAACGGAGGGTAAACATAAAAAACCCAGAGGGTGGCTGTGGAAAAATAAGCGATTGAGACTTCATTTTTGCCTTGGGTAAAGAGCGTTTCTTTTAATAGCCTTCATTATATGTCTTTTCTTTCCTTGCTTTTGTTTTTCTCCGTTAGAGCCGATGCTTAAGCAGACAGACACTAGCCACAGCTCGCTTTTATGGATTGGAAATGAGGGAGGTATGAATGCCACATGACAGATGAGAGCATTGATCCAGCAAGCCATCATCGGGTAAAGTGAGAGAGCGAGAGAGAGCGCAATAAAGAAGGAAAACAATGGAAACCAATCACACTTCAGAACAAATGCCTTCCAAAGTGCTTCCCTTAAAAACAAAATCACTGCAAGAGGGAGAACTACATCTGAAGTGACTGTCATTGGCAGTTTTTATTTCCTACATCATTTAAAAGACAACATGAAATCAAAACTGACCCCATTTACTTCTAAATGATTCTCTCCCTTTGCATGATTTGTTTGTGCATGTTAATGTAAATCCATTTGTTTTAATAGTCTTCAAGAGCCAACTGGTCATAATAATAATAATAAATCAAGAGCCAACTGATCAAATCCAGTCTTGCCTTATGTTATATAGTTGCATTAGGAAATATATCATGTTAAAAGAATTGCAAATGTCTCAAGTAAAAACTATGGATGCTTCAAGTAGTCAGCCATTGAGCAACTATTGAGAATGGCTATGTGTATTTGTGTGGTGGTATTTGTTCACAAATAAATTCACAAATAAAACATATGAGATTTGGAAGTATGCAATAAGATCCAAACAAAACGTGAATTTCAGACTCACAAACAAATGCATTTATTTGCTGTAGCCTGTTTGAATGAAACTTCTTATATAAAAAAATGTCCTGGCTCTTCTAAACATTATAATGACAGTTAAAACCCCATTCACCCCATTTTTACAGTCTCTGCACTGGCTACCTATTAAGCTCCGTATCAGTTACACATTATCATTACTTTCCTATAAGGCCATAAATGGTTTAGCTCCTGCATACCTAACTAGCCTTATACCACAATCCATCACGCTCCCTAAGGTCTCAAAACGCTGGACTTTTGGTAGTTCCTAGGATAGCAAAGTCCACTAAAGGAGGTAGAGCTTTTTCACATTTGGCTCCCAAACTCACATCTTTTTGGGGTGAATTATGTCTTATTCCTCTCATCGCGAAGCAAACAGTAAAATAAAAGAACTTGAAGAACAGTCTCGCTGCGTTGTCTTCTGTTGTGTGGGCGTATTCAAGCCGCACGCTTCAGTTTGAAACATTAGAATCTGAATAGCGCGTTCAGCGCGGGGGCGTGGTCTCATTAGAAGATAATGAAGAGAGACGTGAAAAACGGACATCGCTTTGTTTTCATATGGATTACTTTATCACAGAATATTTGTTTTCGGCAGCACTTGTTTAGTTTAAACGTAGACATGTCAGGCTTTCTATAGATATATCTCTCATGTCTCTTCGTTGAGTATTCACGGAGTTACATTTCATTTTATTGACGCGTTTGTAAATGAAGATCAGCGCAGACAAAGGCTGCAGACAGCACACCTTGTTTGTTATCTTTATTTTATAAGTGCACAGTTTTGTTGTTATTATGTCTGTATACAAAAAAAAGTAGACCCTTTACAGATTCCATTGATGTATTGCTCTTATCTGTACGATCAAAACTGAAAGTGTAATTTAAGTTCTTTTCAGGGTTATCAGGAGAAAATAACTCATAACGCGTTAATCGGCACCTATGTATTTCTAACCTCTTCGGTTAACATTTTTCGTATCTATTACATTATGCAGTGTGAACGCTCTGATCCGTTAACATGGGCTCTGAAAAATTACGGATCACAGATGGAGTGTGTGAACCTGGCGTTACGTAGGCCTATGCCTGGTCTGCTCTGTTCTCACGCTCCATTTTGGCATGCTGCATTCTGATTGGTTCGATAGCATACTGCGGGAGGTCGAGGCCTTGGAAAATCGAGCTATAAAGCGGTTTAGAAATCGCGCATGCTCAAATAAAAATGTATGACAATTCCGATTAATCGCACAGCCCTACACAAAGTTTGGTTGTCACGAGACTAGTATATTCTCACCTGAGATTACACTTTCATTTTTTAGAGAACCATCCCTTTAATTTAAGCCAAAAATTCTAATAAAATAAAAATGTGCTTTTTTTGCGCTTGTCTACTTATCTTAATTATCATATAGTATTCCGTAAAAAAAAAAAAAATCAATAAGCTAAGAAACAGTTGTATGGCGTATGATTTTGATTATTAATATTCCCTGCAGACTGCACATTCTTTCCATTTGCTTTTACCTGGGCTGGTTGTCCTGTGCCAGGTTCTCTCCTCTCTGGTAGGCGTGGTCAGCGATCTGAGTGGTGGATCTCTTGAGGATCTGCTTGAGCTCAGGCTCCAGTCGCTCCATGATGGCTTTAATGGTTTCCGGGATCTTCTTGAGTTTAGCCAGAGCTTTGATCAGGATCCCCATGAACTCTGCGCTGTTCTCCTCTGGGTCTACGTCCAAGTCTTCTTTCACCTCGTGCAGCTCACGAACTGCACAAACCCACATACACTCCTTCAAAAACACTACAGCAATATTTAATCACAGTAGCATGAAAATACAGAACAGTTTATGGAACAGCTACTATACATAAATATACGTGCAACCTTGACATCAAACAGATGGTAGCAAAACTTTATGACAAGGTTTGCTAATTGTTAAATCATTAAATATCACATAGCTATTAATCAGGACACTAATGTACATTGCAATTTGAATATATGAATAAATATGAATATGTACCAAAAATCTGTTAAGATTTATAATGTTAATGTTATTAATTTATAATGACATTTTCCTCAGAGAGCACTTACATTTAAAAAGGTTAATGATATTAATGTCCAGCAACATTAATATACTGATAATTAAACAGAAATTGTATAATAGAACGCCTGGAAGTTATTTTTTCTTCCTTCTCGTCATGACATCAGCACAATCCTTAAATAAATCTGCATAACACACCTCTCCATATTCACCTGCTCAATAGAGTGATCGTACTGTTAAGTGCTTATTTTTCTGTCTGCTAATACCCTCAAATCCAATGACTGTTTAAAATGGTCTTAATGTTTATGGCAAGTTAATGGGCTCAGGTTTTTCTTCTCCACCCCCCCCCCCCCCCCCCCAAACGATAGCTTGCTAAATAATTACTACAATTACCACCGACAAATGATGTGCAAGAGGCCATTAGACAAAATAGGCGACAAAAAGGAAAGCATCTTCCGCAGCAGGGGAAATGTTGTCTGATGGCGTCACCCTATCACACATAAAGCACTGCGAAAGCAATAATTGCAAGCGTTTCATGCAATGTGAGGAAAACTGCAGTCGGCACAAGAATTACTCTGTAGTCAGAGTGAATTAGAGACATTTTACCTGCTTTAGCAAAATCAGAGCAAATAAAAACAATTAAAGGGTGATTAATCATTTAAAGTAAGAGACAGACTGACTGATGAATGGACAAACAGACAGATAGATCAGATGGACAGATGGGCAGACAGACAAAAATATGCCATGGATGGATCTATGATGGATTGAAGGATGCACAGACAGATGAACAAACAGATAGGATGGCTGGATAAATAGTCAGACAGACAGATAGTTGGATAGACAGACAGACAGGAAAACAGAGAGATAGATAATTAGACAGATGGAAGGACAGACAGACACACAGACTGATGGACAGATACACAGACCAACAGATAGATAGGGTTTTCTATAGTTGTACTGACAACTGGCAGCATGTCTCAGAGACAGTGTGGGAGAAACAGACAGCTGTGGGTGGGTTGGTGGTTCTGATAAGAGTCTCGGAGCGCAGTGGAGTCAGTCCCACACAGGAGAGCACGGATAACAAGGCCCGCACCCCCGCCGTGCTGACAGAGCTGCATGATTAATAACGTGAGAGAGTATCTCATCTGCACAGGTTAATATGCTTACTGAAACATGATGTACTGAGATCATGAAACCTGAGAGTGTGTGTTCTTGTGTGTGTGCGGACACGTGTCTTTTTTAGTGAAAGTGCGAGTCACTGTGTAATTGTAAAAGGGGAAATTGTAATGTCAGAGTGTTAGTGTGTATATTACAACAATCTTCTCAATATATGTATAATAGGAGTTTGGGTTCATGCAAATGCTTTCAGTAACACAGAACGCAACAGCTGCGTCTTTTCTTGTCTGTGGCAGCCCCAAGTGCCATTTTAATAAACACAGTGACTCTGGTCAGATGTGTCCTAATGATTTAATTAGCACTTTGAACACTGGCAGACAATATGGAGCACCAGGAATTACAAAATCACCCCTTTGCTTTGTAACAGCCCGGACACCTGCTGTTCCCTTCAGTAGAGCAGAGAGAAATCTATCATTCAAATTATGAGCCACTAAATCAAGTTCTCTCTCTGCAAAGAAGTAGCATTCTGATTCTCTCTTTCGCTGGCTAATGCTCACCTTATCTCGCCTGTTTTTTATTTTGTCTTTATGTTTTTAATACATCGAAAATTCAACCAATGAAAAGTTTTTATGACAAATAAAGTTGTTTAAAGAAAACAGGCAGAAAGTCATATCCAAAAATATGAACAGAACTATATCGATCACACTTTATTTTAAGGTCCAATTGTCGCTATTAACAATCCATAAACTATGACTTTTGCCTCAATAAATTCCTAATTTGCTGTTTATTAACAGTTCCTAAGGGAGTTAAGTTTAGTTATTGGGTAGGATTAGGGATGTAGAATATGGTCATGCAGAATATGTGCTTTATAAGTACTAATAAACAACCAATATATTAATAATAGGCATGCTAATAATCAACTAGTTAATAGTTAGATGTGGTCCCTATACAAAGTGTTACCAATATATTACACTTTAAATTTATTGCATTTGCAAACGTATACAAATACTATATTTAAATAAATTAATAAAATACAATATTTAACATTCAAATTATATAACAATTCATATATATAACTGGCATTTATTTATAAAAGTTTTTTGTCCAAAAGAGAAAAAAAGGCAGGAAATGTGAACAGAAACTGCAACCTATCTGCTAAACTATAAATTATCTATATAAGTCTATATAAGTGTGTGTGTACTAAAGTGTGAAAATTCCATTTTATCCATATAATTATATTTCATTGTACATTTATTACATTTGCAAATGTCTATTTATAGTATATTTACATGAAATAAAATTAGATAGATAGATAGATAGATAGATAGATAGATAGATAGATAGATAGATAGATAGATAGATAGATGATAGATAGATAGATAGATAGATAGATAGATAGATAGATAGATAGATAGATGATAGATAGATAGATAGATAGATAGATAGATAGATAGATAGATAGATAGATAGATAGATAGATAGATAGATAGATAGATAGATAGATAGATAGCCACATAAATTAAACCACAAATAAATAAATAAATAAATAAATAAACATTGTTTAAATTATATTTAAATTACTATATAAATATAGAACATGAATACATTTATAAATATTTATAAATAAATAAATTGATCAATATTTAGTTTTTTTTTTTTTTTTATAAAAAAAAAACATTATAGTTACGGTAATCTCTTATAATTAATATCTTGACAGTAAATAAATAAATACTTTTTAAACATATTTTTAGCCAGTGCTTCCAAAATGTTGGTTTTCTTTTTGGTGCAGCACTACATTATCCATCAGGTTTGTTTTAGTGTCTAGTCATTTCTATTGTTTTATTAGTGATGCTTCTTACTGCTGGATGTTCCAGGGGTGCTGAACTGTGAGGGTTCTGTGAGCTTGCGTGGAGTTGACAAACCGACATCCAATACAGACGTATCCTTTGAAGCAGACCTGAAAAAAAATAGTTACTTTTACTACCTTCTTCACAATAGCAACCATTATTATAGTGACAGCAGCTATTGTTTAGACATTCATAAAAAGAGTAACCATGAATGTTTTATAAAAGCGTGCTTTAAAGCAGCAAGAACACGAAGAATCAAACAAGGCGGATTGCAAAACACACGTAAGAGAAGAAATGAATACAAATCCTGCCAGAAAATTGCAGTCGCGTCATGACCCTGACTAATAAATCACTTCTCCTCATGAAAGCATCGTGCTATAATTATATGGCCGTAAACAGAGCAGCAGAAGAGTGACAAACACACGCACAATTCCGAGATCAAAAACACTATTACAACAACTCCACACTTCAGCCCTGCGGGGTCACCAACCTGCATTAGCTTAATGCGCTACACCGCTGCGCCTTGTCTAATCTATGAGAATTAGCATTGCAGAGGCAGTGGCGGCGGTTTGCGCAGCACACTGACGGAGGGGGTCAGCAATCCCCCGGCGACAATGCACACGTGGGCGGCCGTGTCACCATCGAGAAAGCAAAAACCTATTATCATTCCTCTCGTGCTCATCCGTGAGGGTGCAAATGACTTATCTCTGTTTGCTCTGAGCGCTGGCATCAGAGCCACGGCAGCCAGACCCTGTACACAGGGACACAGGAAGAGAACAGTCGCAAATCAGCTAATTACACGACTCCGGTGAGAAGGAGGCAACAGGGCCAGAGAGGCTTTGTTTACCAACAAGCTAATGATTTAAGACCCTGGTGAACAACGCTTTCAATAAAGAATTAATATTGTATTTCCCTTCAAGATAGCGTAATCACCCCCATTATTAATTATGGGAAGTGAAATCCTGAAAGTTATGCGTAACACATTTTCCACGTGTCGCCCCTTTGACTAATTAAAGTTTATTTAGAATGTCAAACTAGCTAGGGTTTACAGCAGCTCTGGCCCATATTCAGGCCTGCATTCTTAATTAGTCTGATCAGTTATTCTGTCTGGCATATTCCACACCCTTATTAATGATCAGACAGCAATGACTCATGGGATGTTTGGTTTAAGAAAGCACGTCCCTCTTTTTAAAAAGAACACACACAGTAATTAGATAAGCTGTGCGCCCTGCCACCAGCAACCTGCGAAGGTAAATTAATCTAAAGCTGAGAAATGACTTTGCCACTCTGAAGGTAATTGCTTTCAGTTTGCTGCAACAACCTGAATCGAATGCTTTGAGGAAGATTTTTCTATAATATTGTTGACCTACTTTGGGTTCAGATACTAAGCCCACATATCTTTGATCTGAATTGAAGCTAGATTTGAATCAAGCAATAGGGATCTAATGAATACACATCTAAATACTTTAACTAAAGAATGTTATGGTGACTCACCGGCCCTTGTCTTTTCCTCGGTGACCCACACGGCTGGTAGACTTGATGTAGAGATGTCGATGGAGCTCATCGATTAGCACCAGGTGGATGTTGAGTTTCTTGCTGTGGAGCTCCAGTCGCAAGTCGCCGAGACCCTCCACCTGTAGCAGGGGTCCTTCAAGAGAATCCACTGCTGAGACCTGCAAACACAACAACACACTTGAAGTTTCCATCTGCCTTTATGTCTACTTGCAAAAATGTTAAATAATGGGATGGAGTCAAATTTAGTGACCCCCCAAAAAAGTGAGACTTGAGCCATATTTATAAGTGCACTGCATTGCATTGCATACATAATTTGCATTTTTTTGTCCCGATGTCGCATTGTAATTGTAGTAGATATTTGAGGTCAGCTGCATTCAAAAATTCATAATTTAAAAGTTAATTTACAACAATAAAGAGTCTAAATTTATTCAATGTTAATTTAACATTTACATTTAAGCATTTAGCAAACAGTAAGTGACCATTTATCCAAAGCGACTTACAAATGAGTGGCTTGAACAAATTTCGAACAGAATAATTTATTGTTTTAATTTAGAACATTACCAACTCCTTTTTGTTACATTTTTCCTTAAAAAGCATACTTTTTTACTAACTTTCCCTAAAATCGTTAAAACTTATAAATATTTTGTAATCTGTGATTTCATACATTTATAAATGTGAAGTATCTTAGTATTTATTAAGGCCACAGTATATTGGTTCAAACACAAATCCCAATGTAGCTTGTTCATTTCTTGTAGCTGAATAAGTGAAGTGTTCCAGGCATATCCATTGTTGTACAACCTCCTAGATTAGCTGCGCTCCAGGATCACGTAATAGCACATGTCCCACCCGCCCATCAAAAACCACAGCGATAAAGCACAATAACAACTCTCATCCAATCAAAGTATTAAAAGAGGGAGAATGCAGTGTGGTGGACCGCAGTGGCGCTGAATATTCACTCTGCTGAGTGTGTGTGGCTCTCCTGCAGAGAGCATGATGAAGTATGCAGCTGCTGGTTGAATGAGGCGTGAGACGGAGCTTATCAATGAACACAAAGTGAGAAAATGATGCAAAAACCCAGAAAGCCAAATGAATATACAAGTTTGCTCTTTCTTTTGCACACAGAGATTTACTACTTTTGTTGTTTTGTTGTTCAAAAATCTCTAAATAATATGAAATAGATAAATAAATTCCTAATAATGAATTAAATTCCTAAGAATGAATGAATAAATCTTTCAAAAAATGTTATCCATAAATAAAATCTGTAATAAAATCAATAAATCAATCAATAAATCTCTGATAAATAATATAAAATAAATCTCTAATTAAAAAAAATGCATCTATATCTATATTTTAAAATGTAATTTTAAAAACCATCTGGCTTTTTTGCTCAATTTTGTGTATCTGTTTTTCATCTCCTCCTCATAGTCAAGTGCAAGGAAATTTTTAAGCTGTAAAATGAAGAACAAATGCAACTTAACATAGAGAACGAGTCCAGGTAGTCCCCTCAGGCTTATCTTTAATGCTGTCCTGGATCTGCACTGTATCAGCAGCTACTTGCCATGCTGCCACATTAGCAGACTGAATCTGAAGCAGTTTTGTGGTTGATAAGTTCAATTTTCTCATTTCATTCACCTGACCTGGCTCACATGGCCCAGAGCCTTGATCTTCTATGCAACCTTTCCCTTCTTCCTTCTATCCTTCTTTTAATCTCTCACACTCTCTCTCTCTTGCACTTTTTTATTGCTTTAACTTGTATTTCTAGTCTTTACTTCTCTTTGCCTTTACCTCTTCAATCCCTCAGCACTGAACTACCCTGCAGTGGCTACTGCTTGTTTATATTTAATGAATAAATCAAAATTGCTCTGAATGAATGTACTTTATTAGAGGAAAGCTAATGGCCTGTTGATAGTGCTCTGGAGGACCATCACTGCACACTTTGTGCATCGCTTTTGACAGACAGAGGAGGGATCACACAAGTCAAGGAGTTGTTCATGCAAATGAGGGTTGCATGAGCCACAGTGTATACCAGCAGGATCAGCTGAGCGTGTGTAAGTGTGCCTGTTTACAGGTCTTTCTGCCAAACCTGGTTTAGTTGAGAAGACACTTCAATTTGCAACTGAGACAATAGAAAAGAAAAGGCAATACAGAATGAGAGAAAGAAGAATGGGTAAGGATGTGAGAGGAAGAGGAAAGGAGCAAGGATGAGAGAATGGGAAAGGAAAGGAACAGAGAGTAAGAGGAACAGTTAAGGATATGAAAGGAATAGAAAGAGGAAAGGAGATGAAAGAAATATGGAGAGAGAGTGGAATGGTTCAGTGAAGGAAAGAAGAAGAGGATAATGGGGAAAAAAGAGGAAGGACAGGAATTGGCAGTAAAAGGACAGAAAAGGAAATGAAACGGGGACGGGGACAGGGACAGGGACAGGACGAGGACATGGACAGGGACGGGGACAGGGACAGGACAGGACAGGACAGGAAAGGCATAAAGCAAATAAAGAGAGGAAAGTGCCAATTCAACAGATGTGAGGTAATGAATGACAGCTCATCTGAAAAGCACACACTACACTGTAAAAACTTCCAACTTACATTTTGTATTACAAACTCAGTTTTTAAAGTTAATTCAACAATTTAACATTAAAAAAGTTGAGATAACACAGAAATGTAAGTTAAATAGAAATTAGTTAGAAGTTAGAACAAGTGACAACTTTAAGTTGGTTATTAGTATTGCTTTTTTTATTACTTAATACTTTTTTTTATAAACAAACGCCATTTTAATTTCTCCTGTTTCATTTTCGAGTTTCCTTAAGCGGCGTCTGTTTATTCCCTCATTGTGGTCGCTCTGGTAAGTGTAGTTCTATGTGTATCAATTCACGATATGATTTAAATGAAGTTTATTCACAATATGCGCTTTTGTACAACATAGGTGGCGGCAAGTTAGTCAGTTAAATTTTCCCGCCTGGTCTTATTGTTGCCTCAGATCAGACGTCGCCTATTTTTTCTGCCTGACAGTGTAAGTTAATCTCTCCGATAGGTGCTGTTCTGTCTCTATATAATATGTACCTTAAGAGTTGAAATATGTTTGTTCAAAATATGTGCTTTTGAACGCCGTTTTAGAGTTGCCTCAGGCGGCACCCAGTTAACGTTGGTCCGTCATTGTTATCACTCCAGTAAGCGGTGGTTCTTTGTGTATCAATTTAAGCCATGATTTAAATGAAATTTGTTCACAATATGCCCATCTTTACAACGGTGTAGGTGGCGGCAAGTTAGTAATTTCAGTTTTCCTGCTTCGTCCTCGAGTTGCCTGAGAATGGTCAGACGAGCGCGAGGTTTTTTTTTTCTCTACAGTTCAATCGCTCTGGAAGGTAATGTTCTATGTAGGCTAGGAGAATAATTAACAATAAGGTCTGAATGGTATTTGTTCACAATATGTGCTTCTGTAGAGCTGCTTAGGTGGCTCCAAACTGGTCAGTTCAACCTCTCCTGCTTCGTCTACGAGAAGTATTGAAGTCTTTAAGTCATTCGGTGGCTTTTTTTCCCGACAGTATCATGACTTAGGTAAGCACTGTTTTATATATATTAAGTAAAAGGATTTAATTATTTTTAAGGATATAGTTTTCTTTATTTGTTTATAATATGTTCATTTTGTACAGTTGTGTGGGTGCCTTTGAGTTTTGAATAAGGTTAAGTTATAAGTGTATTAATAAAAAAAGTTTAAACAAATGTAACCGTATAAGATAAGCTTGTGTGTTTTCGTCTCAAAGATGTATTTTCTTCATTTAACTTATTTTAAATTTATGTGCTTATGTTTGCTAGGTGTACTATAAATCTGTATGTTTTAAAAATGTAAATAACTTAAGAGCTATTTTAAAGCTTAAATTCATAGTTTTTTTTTTGTTTGTTTGTTTTTTTGATATTCGTTTAACCAACTTGCTTGCTTTTTAAGTTGTTATTTTATATTGTTCTCTAGCAATGAATTAATGTATCCCTGGTGGTAAAAAATAAAATAAAATCTTATGTTGTTGCCAAAAGAATTAGTTCTAACGTTACCGCTGTATTGTTTTTTTTTTTTTTTTTTTTTTTCCTGATTAGGGTGATGCAGTGCAAGATATTCAGATTTGAACACCCTGCTTAGGAGGTCCTTTTGAAACATGACCAATTGTGCCACTACCAGGGAAGATACTGTCAACTACCATGCCTCTACACAGATTGCATCTGCTCCTTTAAAACCACTGGTTGAAGTCTCACCTTTTAAGATCACACAAGTGCTTATCTTCACGTGAGAGTCACTTAACATTGAATGGTGAATTGTGTGACTTTAAGGAAATTTGTAAAACACCCTTTTACTCCCAACATATAAGGAGCCATTTTAAAAAAATCATGAAACTTTAAAGGTGCCCTTTTAGCCAGTGTGGTTTTTAAAACACATCTGATTTCATCATCCAGTGGTCACAGAAGTCAAAAACATTGCAGCTTTTCCATTACAGACTTTAAAGCAAATATCATTATTCAAAATGCAGAACCAAAAGACAGTGAGCCACAAACTCTGTTGCTATGCACACACTTTTATCACCATTGCAGTTAATTTTATATTGCTTGTGATAGATATGAAGGACAGATATGAAAGGCAATACATTTTTGACTGGACCCGTTGTTATTTTTGCACATTATTTTGGACTTGAATTTTGTGATAGTTTTTATTTGATGCTTTCCCAATTTAATTAACTGTGTAGAAGTTTTTAATTTTGCAACACAAATGTGACAAATAAGCTCTTAACTTGAAAAAACTTTCTATTGTAATTAATTTTATTGCGAATGAAATGACTTGATTTGGTTTGTGATTTAAACTTGCTGTTCTACAAAAAAAAAAAAAAATCATATTGATGAAATAAAATAAAAAATTGTGATTCTGTCCATTTAAAGATTTTTTTGAGGACCAATGTTGTACTGAGTAGCATTTAATACATTAATTCACTCATATTGGATTGATAGTTTTGTGCTGAACTTTAAACTGCTTGAGTAAAACCTAAAGTTCTGAAGCTGCACTGTAAAAACCAAAAAAAAAAAGTTGAAAGCTCAAAAACCTTTGGATGCTGGTTGCCATTAAACTTGTTTTTTGTTTTAAAGCAACTTCAACTATCAGGTTTTGTAAACTTATGGAGTTTTTGTCATTTAAAAATATATTTCTAGTCAACTGAACACAAAATTGGAAGTTTAACTAAAAGTTCACTTAACTTAATATATTATGTTGATTGAACATGCACAAAAGTTTGTACAACTAATTGACCTTTAAGTTGAGCAAACTCAAAAATCTGCTGAAGTTTGTTGCCTTAAAATTTTAAGTTGGCCCAACTTATGATTTTTTACAGTGTAGGGAGGTTAACCAGACTGACAGGTACGAGAGTTACAAATGTGTATGTGTGCATTTGTGGGCATGTGTGTCCATGTAACTAACAGACAAAAGTGAGGGAGAGTGTTTTCAGACGAGAGTTGCAAATTGAAACACCGTGTACAGCGTAATCTCTGTTGGCAGTCCCAATACTCCTCGTCAGATTTAACACAGTCACACACACAGGAGGAGAAGAACACCTGAGGGACCTGAGAAAGCTTGTCATCTCTGACCACAGCTGCTTTCCCCTGCTGAAAGGGAGATGTGGGTGTACCCAAAGAAACAGTGTGATCAAATACCTGATAAAAAAAAAGATCTTACAAAGAAAACCTTGGAGATTCAGATTCTTATTTTTTGATGATGTTTTAGGCCCATGAGCTTTGGTTAATGTAGTGGCAAAGAATCTCCTGACCAGAGTTGCATAACTGAATAAGTCACTTTTTATGTTCTCTATAAGACTGTTCAATAGTTTGGGTTTGTTTTTGCTTTTTACTATTTTAACAATTCTAATTCTAATCATTGTTGAATAAGTCAATGTTGTGCTGCTTGATATATTAATTGATTTTTTGGATTCTTGAATAGAAAGAAGAATAGAATGAAGAAAGATGAATAGAAAGTTCAAAAAGTTTTTTTTACAATGTAAAGGTACTTTAGGAAATTGGTTAAAAGAGCAGAATCAGTGTCAATAGCTCAAACTAAAGAGCTATATTTATTTTAATATTTTTATGTACAAGTGGACAAGCTGAAACAAAACGGGTAGCATGTACCTGCCATGGAATGAATTAAATTTCCCCTACCAACAAATTCGAACACACTCACCAGCATATCTGTAGCATGCAGGTAGTGCTTGCTGGCCATGGATGCCTCCAACTTCTGAGGGACCTGTTTGATGTTCTCAATCTCATCCAGCAAGCTGAGGACATGCTTATGCTCGACACCTTCGATCCACAGCTTCCTCAGTTCATCTCGCTTACAGTGGAGGAGCATCTTACAGGATAACAGGTTCTCCTTGACCTGAGCAGAGAGAGAGCAGCCCACACACACCATGTCAGGAGAAGGTGAAAGTTCACACTTGATAACACAAGCATCAGCTTCGCAGTTTTCGCAGCTTTACAGCTCTGCTTTCTTCTTTGCATAATTATTTTCCAGTGTGTCAGCAGCAGGGGAGAAGATGATAAACAAACATTTTGCCGTAGATTAAAACCTGAGCTTAGTGGCTAATTTTCAAGGATATTATTTGAGACATCGAAGACAATTACTAGTGATTCCTAATGATTCTTTTATGATGGCTCACCATGTTTTGAGTAGCAATTAGTTCATTTTTAATGTTCTTAAAAGAGCTTACAAAACATGGACAAACGTCAGCAAATCCCAAAGCTGGATAAACAAACAGCAAAATTAATGAACAGTGTTGTGTTTCATTGGCTGCGTTGGGTTGATGTCTTCCATTTTCCACTTACATGCAAACTGAGACGCAAAGGGAAGCGTTTTTTGAGTTCTTGACTCATCTTTCAAGAGTGCAATAAACAAACTCGGTCACCTGTGTCTTTAAATAATAATGAGTAAAGACGGTGATTGGGTCCCTGGGCACGTCACATCAAATACTTCAGCAGCATAAAGACAGAAATGCTATTCTCTATGTTCACTGCGGGAAGTTTGAGTGTGTGTGTGTATGTGTGAGAAGCCTGACACCTCCATCATTACAGAAGCCTGAGGGACGACCCATCAGACTGCATGGCTGAAAGCGACGTTTATACACAAAAATACAAAAAAATAGCTGTTGATTTGTTTTTAATTTCCCTTTTTCCATCAAACTACTACCGCAAGTTGTTTTCCCTCTAATTATCTCTCATAAATCATTCCCCGGGTATTACAGCCAGTATTATATCAGGCTGCGTGCAGCTTGTGTGTGTTTACGTATTGGTAGGTTATCACAGAACTATGTAGACTACAAAGAAAAGCAGCAGTTGCATTTCATCTCAGACAGTTGCTGACCAAAAAAAAAAAACATGTGCGGTGAAGAACTTATTTCAATCTGATATAAACAAACAGACTGACAGCAAGAAGACGTATTGCTGTGCAATTGTCAGCTACGTGACCATGTTATTAAAATACACTACTAAGTCATTGTGCATCTGCATTAAATAAGGGTTTTTAGCAACGGAACCTGAAGGTAATCTGCGGGTTAGTGAATAAGAAACAGTAAAAGAAATCAATACTTTTCATCAGCAAGGATGCATTAAATTAAAAAAATGACAGAAAAGACATTTATAATGTAACCAAGATTTTCTATTTTAATTATATTATGTCTTTTTCATCAATGTAAAAAAATATATCACAGTATAAAAACTATTTCCAAAATGTATAACAAAAAGAAAAGTTAGCTTATATTATATATGTTATTTAATGTTATTATTATAGTATATTATACAATGTTATAGTGTTATTATACAGAGGGACCTGATATACGGTCAAGATTATGATTGTTTGGGAATAAATATTTAATTGTCTGCTTTGCTCATGTCTTTTATCATGAACGCCTAAAACATTTTTAGATTGTATACAGGCCCATATGATTTTTTTTTTTAATTAAATTAAATTAAATTAAATTAAATTAAATTAAATTAAATTAAATTAAATTAAATTAAATTAAATTAAATTAAATTAAATTAAATTAAATTAAAATGAAGTTAAATTAAATAAAACCCTTATACACAAAAAAGAGATTTATACATCATTGGAATAAATAAGCTTCCCATTGATGTATGGTTTGTTAAGAAAATATTTGGCCAAGATACAACTTCTGCAATCTGAAAATCTGCAATCTGAGGGTGCAAGAAAATCTAAATATTGAGTAAATCACCTTTAAGGTTGTCCAAATGAAGTCCTTAGTAATTAATATTACCAATAAAAAATTAAGTTTTGATAAATTTATGATAGGAAATTTACCAAATATTTTCATGGAACATGATCTTAACTTAATACCTTAATGATTTTTGGCATTTAAAAAAATCGATAATTTTGACCTTTACGTATTATTACCCTTATGTATTGTTGGCTGCTGCTACAAATATAGCTGTGCTACTTATGACTGGTTTTGTGGTCCAGGGTCACAAATTAGAAAGCTGGTCATATTTACACTTGTTTGGGAGTTGCTGAATGCAGCCGAAGGTGTTGCACACCTGTTTGATCGTGTTGCGAGAGCTAGTAATTCTCTCTGTAATGCTCTGGTAGGTTCGGATGGCTGTGGTGAGCTCTGTGTAGTGCTGAACTATCAACTCATCCAGATCATGATCACACTTCTCATAGGCCTCCTCCAGACGGCCCTTCTCCGTCTCTCGGTCCTTCACATCCTCACTGCTGGACAATGTCCTGACAGAGAGAAAGTAAACATATCTTACATCAAACTGTACCAAATGCTACATTTTACAAAAATCATATTACTGCTAATAAAATTAATAATATCATATACAGTATAATAGTATATTATCACATCTTTGCCTGGTTCATCAGCGTAAATAAATAATGTGAATGAATGAATAAAAAACCTATTAAAATAAACCATTTATGTATTTATCTATCTATTTAGTTAGTAAATTAGTTATTTTTAAATAAATAAAAATTATTTGTTCATTTTGGGAATAAATTAATAAACATTTTATTTACCTTAAATAAGGACATTATTTTTTTATTGTATATAAAAATGATATAACCAAGACAACATGCAATTCAGTAATCAAGGATACTACTATTTTGTTTGTTTGTTGGTTTTGAAAGGAAGAACATGCCTGAATGCCCATGACATTTTTCTAGCATCTTGGCTTTGGCTTTCTAGCTATTTCTGACACTGGAAAATCGTGATTGACTGCAGTACACTTAAATCTTCCAGAGCCAAGGCTGCACTCAATCTAAACTCATCCTGTCATCATTATGTTGCAAACTTTCAGACAGAAGTAGTTGAATTTTTGGCCATCACTTCACAACACAATTTCACAACAATCCAATTCATCAGAAGTCCACCCACTCGAGAAGACCAGCTGGGGCCAGTGCCAATACAACATTGTCCCAAACCGCAGACTGCCAAACATCACATCTCAGCTCTCAAAGTCTGTCCTGACGCATTTCCACAGCTTTAAAACAGAGTAAAGTAAGGCAGCACAATCTCCCAAAAGAGCTCATTACATTCATTCCAGTCTCTGGAGCTCAAAAAGATATAGAAAGAACATCTGAGAGCCAGTGTTCAGTAGGGAATAGTTGCTTCAAGCTCGCAGTGAAGCACAGATCATGTGGATATAGCTTTGGCCCATAAACTCACTCCTTTTTGACCTCACCCGTTGCCCGTAGGACATCATAATGGAAACGGCTGATGGGTAAAAAGTAGAGCTGTGCAAAAAATCGAATGCGATTTTCATGCGCATCTCATCAGTAAAGATGCTCCTGTGATTAGAAGTATATCTCCAGCACGTGCGTTCAGATCAGGGTTGCCAGGTTTTCACAACAAATCCTGCCCAGTTGCTTCTAAAACTAATCCAATCGCGCTTCCAGGAGGTTCCCTGATAAAAAAAAATTTGTTAGTGAAATTATTTGTATTGGGGTTGCTTCAAACCGCGGACATGAAAAACAATTGCAGACTTGGTAACACTGGTTCAGGTGGAGCGGCAGTTTCTACACAGAGCCGTAGTCTACCAACAACTAACACAAAATCGTTTTCAAAATCGACAAAGAATCGCCTGCGATTTTAACATCGATTTTGTGTAGATTTTCAGTGAATTATTGGTGTAGTAAATGCCAACCAGTGTTGCCAAGTCTGTGGTTGTTTTTCATGTCCGCGGGTCGAAGCGACCCCAATACAAATAACGTGATATTTAGCCCCTAAAATGCCAATTTTACCAAGGCAACCCTGCTTAAAAATGTATATTTTAACCCCGGGAAGCAATTTTTATCGGGGAACCTCCTGAAAATGCGATTGGGCTAGTTTTGGACTAGTTTTGAGTAGCAAGTGGGCAGGATTTGTTGTGAAAACCTGGCAACCCTGATCCGAACGCACGTGCTGGAGATATACTACTAATTACAGGAGCGTCTTTACTGATGAGATGTGCATGAAAATCGCTTTCGATTTTTTCGCACAGCCCTAGTAAAAAGGAGATAAAAAAGCCGTGAAGCAGAATTATGGATTTCTGACAGCTTATCAACTAAGCTGTGCTTAATGGTAGAAAATAGGTATAATTATGTAAAGTCAAGGTTTTATTGCTGTGATTGTAATATTTGGGCAAAAAGTTCATTACAACTCACCCAGACATTACCAAAAGTCATGAATATGGGCTGTAACTATAACCCTCAATTAGGCAGTAATTTTACCACACTATCGTGGATCGTGGCAGCCATCTACCATCACATAATTATCCTCCTCAAAATAGTCACATCTTCCACAAGGTCACAAAAGCCTATATGTACAAGAACTTCCTGTCATCATGCCAGCTTCCCTGCCTTCTCAATGGCAACAAAAATAATTAGAAATTAAATAAAATAAAAATAATTGTGCAGACTGTAACAAATCAATGAAATTATATTATTATCCAATATATTACTCATCATACAGTTAACATCACATACTAATATATATATATATATATATATATATATATATATATATATATATATACATATATATATATATATATATATATATATATATATATATATACATACATTTTCCACTGCACTATATACGATTCTCTATCGTTGTACCATCAAATTATTGCACTTGCATGTTGTGATTGTGTTGTTTAAGTGTTGACAACCAAGACAAATAATCAAACAGCGTTCATGATGTTCAAATAGTGCTGTTTAAGTAAACACTTCCCTCTGTTTTGAAACTCAGTCCTGTCAAAACATAAGCACTTTCCATTTAAACACGTTTAGAAGTATGCCTGCAAACTACGTGTCATTCAGAAGACCTCACAGAAAACTATACACTTCCGCTGATGCAACGTAAAGGTTCTTAAGATGTAGTTGTAGCAACTCATACGTGTATTAATAACAGAATATAAAAAAAATAATAACAGGATTTATCGTTAGCAAACATGCTAAGCGGTTATCCTTTCTGGTCCTTTTCCTTAGAATAACCGAGTGCAAAGATTTAACGCAGGCAAAGTCAAGCTGGCCGACACATATATTGTACAAATATCGTGATCACCTTATTACAGATATAAGTAAACCGGAAGGGTCTTTGCTTTTGGAGACAGCGCTCCTGTATCTGCCTGTGTCAGCTGCCATCTTTCCGTTACTACACCCAAACACCTCGTGACGGTCTTCAGCCAATGTGAAGCCGCCTTTAGCAAAATCAGCTGATAGTACAGGGATCGTAGGGAAATGTAGGAAATGTAGTTTATTTTTCCTGAAAACGCCTACAATTGTTTGTTTGTACATCCATAAATGTTATTTAAAAATATATACCTTAATTTACTTAATATTTTATTTTCAAGAAATTAGTTGTATATGTATATTGGCATTCTATAGATAACTTTTGGATATTCCATTTTTCTATTGTGTGGTACTTAAGAAGATAATATATTTTAGTTTATTCTTTTGTTAAATTAAAAGTAATCATTTTAGAATATTCTGTTAACTGTCATTTTGCTTGTAGATGTTTTGTTCTTTGCTGCAATAAAATATAAAAACACTGTTATTTATTATTTATTTTTTTTAATAACAGTCACATTTCGCCCATTTCATTTCAAGCAGCCATAATTTAGCTCATTATTATGATATTTTTTATTTATTAATTATATATAATTTTACATATAACACAATACTCAAATTCATGTACATCTTTAAACAAATTAGTTTTGTGAGCTGGTTCAATCAAAAGATATGACTCAAAGGAATGTGACAAATTCTTTTACACACCAGACATACACGGAGGGAGAAAGACAGAGCGAAAGGTGTAGGTTGTTAATTACTTTCTGTCTCTAGGATATATTGCTGTGGACCTGCTCCCCTTTATCTCCTGGCCATCTTTGCTGTAACAAACCACAGAGGAAAGGGCATTGATTGCGTGGAAAAGGGTCGATCTGGCAGTCTCCTCTTTGACTGATGTGTCCGTGGACAGCAGAGATAGCATAGTGGCCAATTTTGTGCCCCTTCAAAAAAGGAAACAATCACAGAGACTCTGAGGTTATTTTTCTTTTAGCTCCTCTGAGCCTAGTCAGATCCAGAAGTTCTTATCAGCTTCCTCTAAGGCCCATCATGTCTGAGCAATCTGCTGTCCTTTGCTGATGACACAGGACTGAGGTTATTTCTCATCACCTAGTGCAGGATAAAAGGTTGTCATGATGACACCTGAGGGCATGTAGACAAAGACAGCCACCCACTAAAGGACAGCAGACCCACATCTCTAAATGCCCACAGCTCCAATTTGACATGAGGACTTCAGGAACATCTTTTCTGCAGTTATAATACTGTTCAGTGCTTCTAAGACAGAATGTAGAAATGGAACCATATGTGTTTTCATATCTGTATGTGACGACTGGGTGAAGGAGGAGCTGGAAACAAGTGCGAGTTAAACAGTTTAATGAATATAAAACAAACAAACAAGGGCACAACACGATGCTGGGAAGACGACAATCCAAGATGGCGGTGAGGCGGTGAAGAATCCGGATGGTGACGGTGAGAAGGCAGCAGGAGAGGATGGCACAGGAACTGCGGGGAATCAAACCGAGGGTAAGTCGTGATGCTTTGTGGAAGTGCGGAGAGTGGATGAGGTTCCGGGGGAAGACACGGACATCCAACACAAACAACACAGAAGCAAGAAGAGACAGAGATCAGACATGAAACAACGTTCTCACAAACACAAGACGTGAGACAAGCCAATATATAGGGAGTGTGTAATGAGTGACAGCTGCTGCTAATGACAATTAACGGAGACCCCCACAAACTAATCAGTGCAGACGCGAAACACACAGACTTCACCACAAAGAGATTTTACCAACCGTGACACTGTATAGTAATATTTAGATTATAGCTCAATTTTATTGATAGAAATAACTTAAAGTTTTTTGGCATTTAAAAATTATTTTTAAAAAAACCTCAAAGCAGCTAGGTAAAAGGACTGGAATGCCTTAAAACTCTAAATTACTTTAAAGGGTTAGTTCACCGAAAAATGAAAATTATGTCATTAATAACTCACCCTTCATGTCGTTCCAAATCCGTAAGACCTCGGTTCATCTTCGGGACAAAGTTTAAGATATTTTAGATTTAGTCCGAGAGCTCTCAGTCCCTCCATTGAAACTGTGTGCATGGTGTACTGTCCACGTCCAGAAAGGTAAATAAAACATCTTCAAAGTAGTCCATGTGACATCAGAGGGTCAGTTATTTTGGTCCAAAAATAGCAAACACTACGACTTAATTCATCATTGTCTTCTCTTCCATGTCTGTTGTGAGAAAGTTCAAAACACAACAGTTTAGTGATATCCGGTTCGCGAACGAATCATTCGATTTAACCGGATCTTCTCGAAACAGTTCACCAAATCGAACTGAATCGTTTAAAATAGTTCACGTCTCCAATAAGCATTAATGACTTAAGCTGTTAACTTTTTAATGTGGCTGACACTCCCTCTGAGTTCAAACAAACCAATATCCCGGAGTAATTCATTTACTCAAACAGTACACTGACTGAACTGCTGTGAAGAGAGAACTGAAGATGAACACTGAGCCGAGCCAGATAACGAACAAAAGATTGACTGGTTCTCGAGTAGATAGATAGATAGAGATAGACAGATAGAGTCATTTTAATTGTGTGTGTGTTCTCTTGTTTTTGTGACATATCAGGACACAACTATACAGTAATGACATGGGTATGACACAAGTATTACAAGGAGAGGGCGACTTATGAGGACATAACCCATGTCCCCATTTTTCAAAACTCTTATTAATCATACAGAATGAGCTTTTTTTGAGAAAGTAAAAATGCACAAAGTTTCCTGTGATGGTTAGGGTTAGGTGTAGGGTAGGTGAAGGCTGATAGAATATACGGTTTCTACAGTATAAAAACCATTACGCCTATGGGATGTCCCCACTTTTCACAAAAACAAACATGTGTGTGAATTTTTAATGCAATATATGTTGAGTAAACCCTCTGAAATTTAATTTATGTTGGCGTTTGCTTCTATATGTTTTTGTAAATATTTTTGTAAAGTTTGTTTTTTCTTTTAAAGAGGAGTGTTTTCATTCTTTTTTCTTTACTAGAATTGAAAAATTAGAAAAATATTAAATAGGAGAATATTCAAGTAGAAGACAAATAAAGCACATAATGTAAAACTTAGATTCAGTCTAATAAGAGACAGGTTGAAAAATAGCAGCAAATTCGATAAAATTATTCTGCACTGAAATAGACAATAATTTGTATGTTGTACTTTTAACACGAATAAATAAATTATTAAATGAACATTCTTTGAAGACACCATTTTCTTCTATTAGAATCTTCTAATAGAAGATATTTTTCTTCCATTTATGTTGTCCAATAGAGACAATAAGCACTTACGCTCAACCAATGAGAACCGTCTTTCTTCGCTTGTGCCAAGTGGGAGGGGCTAAAGGCGGAAGCGCTGTGCGCGTTTCTGTTTCTGTACGGGAGCGTGTGGCCCTGGTGCTCGCGCTTAATAACTAGAGAGCTGTCAACTCTTTGGAGTTCATAACTACTGATCAAATAAACTAGTTGGTTAAACAACAGCGGGCTTGTTTGACCAGGAATGGGAGCCAACAACAGCACGCGCCGCGTGTCTTTTGAGTCGGATGAGAATGAGAACATAACAATAGTGAAGGGCATAAGGGTGAGTGACACACATGTCTATTCTTCTCCATCTGTCAGATGCACATCACGCATACTGACACATGGCTTTAATTCAACTCTGCTGTGATTCGAATGCATGCGCAGGTTCGTGATGAAGGCCTCTAATAGTCTTAACCTACCTAACTGGATAAACACTCTGTCCCTGACTGGACACTTACCTGGACCTGGAAAAACACGTTTAGCTGCAATACAAGGTTATTCATTTCATAAGCATCATACCTAAGAGGAATTAGTTTAGCAAACACCTGTTACAGTTCAAGCATCACAATGCCGAGCATGACAGCACTGTGTTCACGCCCCCCTTAACTATCATATAACGTAAGTTACATGTACAACAGGTTAAACAGTGTCACCCTTCACACAGCTGTTTTTATTAGTTCATGCTATTACTACTAATTTACTCATGATTTGTTTTGAGTGTTTATTTTCAACTTGCAACTTATTCACTCTTGGTTTATTAGAGACTTTTTGTTTTGTATAGGTGGATTTCAGGGTTTACTTAAACTAGTTCAATCAAAACTAACAACAGGGGTCACCAATATCAAGCAAAAAGACCCTTTGGTGGACATCCCTTGTTACTGAATAAAATTGCATTTCAAGCATAACCTTTATAACATGCCATGTCATGTACAATGTACCAAATGAATTTTTATTTGTTTAGTCATAACTTTATATGTATTATTTTTTTTAATTAATTGACTGCGTGTGTGTCTATTTAATTTTATACAAAAATGTAAAAAAAATAAATACAGAAATACTCAGAATGTTTGTTCATTAAACAACAATTGTGTGACTAAATGCATTTAAGATATAACCGTTCTAAAAAATACAATATTGCTAAAACTGAAATTAAAATTATTTATTCAATTATGAATAAAATACATTTTATTTCATTACAATAGAAATATATAAAACTATATAAACACTGATTGAAATTCGGCAACTAAATGGGTCTTTTTTTTTTTTTTTTTAATGAATGAATGAATGAATGATTGGGTATTAAAAAATGTAAAAAATGATTTGTTAGGTAAAAAATGTTAGCCTGAATGTACTGTAAGTCGCTTTGGGGAAAAAAAGTGTCTGCTAAATGCATACATTTTATTTATTTATTTATTTATTTATTTATTCCTTTGGTAAACTTGACATGACAAGTCTTCAAAAATCATTTCAAATTTATATTGCTCATCATTTATTTTGCATTGTTTCTAACATACAGAAGAAAAAGTGAGCATATTGTTTGTTATGCTCACAAGACTATCATTTGTCTTCTGTATTTCTGTTCTTCAGCTCTCAGAGAAGGTCATCGACCGCATGAGGGAACCCTCAGGCCCACCACAGCCCCCCACCAGAGCCCCTCCAGCTTCTCCTCCCCTGGTTGATCCTCTGCCAGCACTGGTGCCAATATCTCCTCCACCTGACCCTGTCACTCCCCTTCCATCTTCTTCCTTGCCAGAGCGAGTCAAACTCTCTGAGCAAGTGAATGCTACTGGACCTCCTCCAGCTCTAGCAGAGCCGCTCATTCTCCCCCCACCTCCTCCTGTAGTGACAGCACCAGCTGAATCAGTGGGTGCTGTATCAGCCCCTGCAGGTGAGTCCATTGTTCCACCTGCAGTCACAGCTGAGCTTATAATTGCCCCTCCTCTATCTTCTAAACCCATCACTTCTCCTCCCCTTGCTGATTCTGTTGCCTCCCCTCCTGCTATTGAGCTTTTCACACCTCCTCCTCCTCCTCCCCCCAATCTTACCCATCCTATCACTAAAACCACTTTTGAACCCATCTCTGCTCCACCTGTGGAAATAACCACCCCTTCCCCTCCAGCTGAATTTGTCGCTTCCTCTGCTGAAATTATCCCACAGCCTTCTCCGTCTGTAGAAAAACCTGTGTCTTCTTCACCAGCACCTGCTCCCGCCGGTGAGTCGATTGTTCTGTAACGCTGTCACACACGCACATGCGTTCATGTGGCCTGCTTGTGGAAATGTGGAGGTATTTCACACATATTGCACGGTGCACTTCAGTGCCTGTCAGTCATCAGCGTTAATGGTACTCCTCGGGTAAATTGCATCCTGTAAGCACTCTGAATGTGTTTGTACACCATTGTGAAGGGGTAATATTATACATCAAGTCATTCTGGGTAATTCTACGGAATTCGAACTTCTCTTCTGGCTCATAATATATTACCATTTATAATAATAATTGTTGGACAGAATGAAAAAAATATATAATATAATATGTTTAATGTGGCAGGGACGGCAAGACATTTAATTGAACTTTAGCTTCAAGTTATTATTGAAAGACAGTTCATGAAAAAAGTAAAATTCTGTAAGCTATTATTGACCGTATAGTGACATCAGGTTGAATAATTGATGATTTTGGGTGAATTTTCCCTTTTTCCCGTAGTAAAAAAAAAAGAAGAAAAAAAGCAGAGTTAACCCCCCCCCCCAAGAAAAAACAAACAAACAAAATAAAACAACAACACGTCAGTCAGAAATGCACACCTGCTGACACCTGTTTGATTGAGAATTATTTTAAATACTACTGTATGGATTTAAAAAAAAATAATAATAAGATTAACAAATTGGCTAATATTTTATATTTCTTCCTAAAAGTTCAGTCCTCTTGATCTTAGTGAGTGGGCCCGGATCCTTCTATATTATGATTCATAGCTTGTGCCTGAGTGCTAATGAAACGATTAATTCTAACTTGTAATAGAGTTAATGAATCAATGCTGTAATTAGGAACCCCACTTAAGCCAGTTCAGCCTCCAAGGTACCTGGGACAGCGTCTCCTCCCAGAAGTGTGTCGAGCCGATCACATTTGCAAGCGCTTTGCTTCTCATTAAAAGTAAGACCATGTTCATAGATCTTTCAATCGGAAGTTTAGTTGCAGTTTTGAATAATTATACCAAAGACGCTTTATTAGGATGTCATAATTCTTTGACATTGTCCTCAATTCCAAGATGAGAAATATGAATTTTTGGCTGAACGACGGTCTTGTCTAAAATGATGGCCTTGAGGTGCTCAAAGTCCATTCTTTAATTGACGTTTGGTTGAGTTTTCTGTGACGTCTGTACACACACAAATGATGCTGAAACAGTTTTCACGCAGAAATTGCTAGTAAATTTCACAAATAATGACAAAGAAACGTTAAGTAACACATTGAATTAAATGTGAATATTTGTAGTAAGACTGAAATAGTGCTTACTTGTAAAACCTACTCCAATAATTTTAGTTTTATTTGCAACTTTGAAAAATATTTAGTTTACAATAAAACACCTGGAATTAAAAGAAAGTGCTGAATTGAAATAAAGCTGAAATAAAATGATGCTTTGGCAACCAACTGAAATAAAATAAATAAGTTATAATACTAAAATTATTCAAACTGAAATAAAAATAAATTAAAGCTGAACTGAAATAAAAATAAAATAAAATAAAAAAATAAAAAACGAATAAAAATAACAAAAATATATTACAAAAAAAGTTTTATATATATATTATATATATATATATATATATATACACACACACACACACACACACACACACACACATAAGTTATATAAAAATAAGAAGTTAAATTCTAAATATTAAATACTACAAAACTATATAAATATAATACAAAAAAAACCGTGCCTTCTATATTATAAAATTACAACCTGGACATAGTCTTATTGACTTCACTAAAATGTGTAAATGAAGCTCACATCAGTAGAAGTCCCCATCAAGTTTGCAGTGTAGATGAGGCCTATAGCAGAGTGATGCGTTTCCTCTTTTGGGTCTAGTGCAGTGAAATGTTATTTAAACACATTCTTCATTCAAAACATCAGAATGTGTCTTTTTGTCAAACTACAAATCTTAATTTAAAATGGACTCTGAGTGCAGCCGGTCATTGTGTTTCCTCCATGTCTTGACTTTTTCTGAGCTGTGAGCTCTCTCGCTTCCACCTCCACATAATTAAGCACATCTAATATGTATTGAAACAGAGGCTCTAAAAAACTGTCAGCTCAAATACGTGTGGAAATTTCTATGTGTGCCCTCTCGGCCCTTAATAGTGGTGTTACCTGCAGAGATGTGCAGAGTCTGTGGGCTGGAGCTGACACTATGAACTGGCTCTACATACAGAGAGGGAAAAAGAGACACCCGCCTGCATCGCACATAACGAGACAGCTCCCTCTTAATGAGACACAGATCTGCTCAATGAGCTCTACCATAGAGGCTCACACACTTTTTTTTCCCTCTATCTGTCTAACTCCCTACATCTCAATCTATCTCATGGTTTCTCTCCCACATGTATGTTTTTTTTCTTGCTTATGCTTCCATGGTATAATGATGACAGAAACTCTTTTGTGAATTTATATAAATCTACATCATTTTATTACATAAATACTCCCAGAATGCATTTGTCATACTTTTTTAGAAACAGTGAACCCAGTAGCTCTCATCCCACCCCCTCTTGCTTGCTAAAACTTTTTATCGTTGTGTGTGTATGTGGATGTATTTATGTACAGGTACTGTATGTATGTTTTGTTTACTTGTGTGTATGTGTGTCTGTGTGTAATGCACACAGACACATACGTAAATAAGCCTTTAAAAGCTACTTTCTGTCATTCAAATGCTTCATGCAACACTCAAAAAAATTCAAACACACATATATAGTTTATATTATTTGTTTACAAATGTTTATTTCTTTTAGCAAATTGTCTGATCTAAAGCAACTTCCATCATTCATTGTTAATTGTAACATTAGCATTGTAAATATTATTTAATTATTTGAACTGTTTATTTAAAAACTCTTGTAAAGAACATTCATTGCCGTAATATAATAATAATAATAATAGATGTTGCTGTTTTTATTATTGTTATTATAAATGTTTTATTGATGGGAAGAATTGTCACAGAAAGGAGCAGTTTTTGATCATGACTATAATTATTCACTCTCATCATTTGACTGCTTTTCTTTGGTGAAATGACAAAGTGGTGAACAATTACCAAACAATGCTTACTTAATCTTTGTAGCTATTAAAAAAGACCATACAGAAACATTAAGCCTCAACTAAACTAAATGCAGTGACATTTTCAGATGACTCATTTTAAATTTTGTCTCTTTGTCACATCTCTTCTTGCCTTAAGAGGCTCAGCTCATCTTCTGAGGTCAAAGGCTGTGACCTTAATGAGGGACATTGATTATGTGCTCCCACGAGTGGAGGTATTAAGAGATGCTGTGGATGATCGAGTCCATCGCTAAATCACGGCAGAGTCTCTGCACGTGGTGATTAGACGGTGGTCAAGGTTGATCCTCCTACACGTTCTCAGCGTACCATGAATATTCATACGCAGGGCCCACACACCGTTTTCCATTACACTCTAATTACCTGCACACAAATCTTTCTTTGTCTCAGCCATACATAAACACACTTTTCTTGCCGTTACATATTAAGTATCTCCTTGAAGATTGGCAACAAGTTCAGAGAGTAAAAAGAGGGACGCTCTCACTGCATGTGATGCGCTGTAATGAAATGATCTTTTAGCCTCATTTGCATGATGCTTCATGGAAACTTCCATCTTCACAAATTTCATGGAAGTGTAGGCTGAGGACAAGAAAGATCACCTTGTTTGATATTCCTGGGAGTCTCTTTATGTGCGTGGAAAGATGTTGAGACTCGTTTATGTTGGAATGTGTAATGGTTTAGATAAGCTCCGCCTTCCCCTCCTTTTCTCAGGTCTGGAGATTAATGAAACGTCTTATGAGACACGCAATTTGTCTCTGTCTGTTATCTCCCTCCCGACTGCCCAGAAGCTACTTTTTAAAATATCGTCAGAGAATGAAGGAGGGAGTAAAGGAGAGAGAAATATCGAAAGATGATGAGTTTTTCATCTTTAAGCATTACTCTTCTCGCTCAGGATTGACACGTGCACCCAGACGGTTAATGCTGTTCTGGAGTTCTCTGTGACCTCCTGCGAAAACCCCCTGAAGACTCTCAGATGGTTTTTTTAACATATGAGCTGGTTATCCTTTGAATCCACTGAAATCCTTTCTTGGTCCTTTTTAAATATTAAAGCCCAATTTAAATTAATGAATTATGGGAACCTAGAGCGTGAATGAATGTGTGACACAGAAAAAGTCATTAGCCTGATGGAAAAGGAAGAAAAGTGTGTGTGAGACTTTTTTTTCTTCTTCTGAGAGGTTTGGCTGATTATACTGAGTTCTGTTCACTATCATTGTATAGAAATGTGTTTTTGGATCAAATTTGTTTAAAATATTCATGCTGTTAAATAAGCTGATAAATCACATATATCTATATGTATCTTAGATTTGAGCAGCTGCTCAGTTCACTGCACTGCAACTCTGATAATGTGTTTATATTCATCACATTATATTTTTGCATTACATTAATGTAATATGATTCTAACATATAGAAATCTAATTTTCAAAATGTATATATACATTATATCATTGCATTTATTTATTAACGAAGTAACCTTACAGTAGGTCATTGGTGGATTGTTACATGTACAATTATTTTGCACAGTTATTGAATGAATCCCACTTTATTTCAGCCTATACCTATAGGTCCTGCTCTCTAGTTATCAGTATCAGCCATTGAGAAGTAATATTGCTTGACCTCTACTCATCAACATTACAAATTCTCTTGTTTTCATTACCATCCCTGCCATTTTCTGCATTCAGTTTTAAAGCAGTGTGAGTGAATCTGTTGTGTGTGCTCTGATGATCCTTTTTGTGTTGTGGAAGGTCAAAGAGTTGGAAAGGAAACCATTTTATATATATATATATATATATATATATATATATATATATATATATATATATATATATATATATATATATATATATATATATATATATATATATATATATATATATATATATATATATATATATATATATATATATATATATATATATATATATATATATATATATAAAATGGTTTCCTTTCCAACTATATATATATATATAAGATCGCCTTGTTTTAGTTGTGGTACTGGTGAAGGATGTCTGTTATCACACCATATCTTTAATTTGATGGTATCTGGTGGGTTTGAGGTTTAGACAGTACCTGTCTGCTTGTATCCATTACGCTAGCCTGCTGTGTGATAAATGCCTTGCCAGCGTCCGCAATTAATTTTGGTTTCCTCTTCAACATTGTCACTGCAACAGGAGGATTTCTCATTAGTCTTGAAAAAGGTTGGTGTATGTGATAACTTTAAGTGTTTCTCTCCCAACAGGTTTCCTCTCTTGGCTTTATAGTCTGAAATTGTTTCTAAAATGAACATTGTTATGCAACCAAACCATATGGTACCCATAGTGACTGCTCCTTCCGGCGGCTGCTTATAAAACATCACTTTAAACTACTGGCAGCTACTGCGTCTTCCTTATATGTTGAGTATAAATACATCTATGAGTCATTGAAAACGTTTTCAACATTTTAAAACCTCTATTCGCACTTCTATATGTACAGTAGAGGTAAAAACTTGAGTCTAAATGGACTTGCCTTTAGATTTGAAAGACTTTTTCGTTTAGTATTGTTTTGTTTTTTGCTTTAGTTTTTGGTTTTGTTTTGCTTGTTTGTTTTGTTTCTCTTTTATTTTTGTTTGATTTGTTTGTTTTATTTTGTGTTGTATTTTGCTTTAAGTCTTTTTTTTTAGATACTTTTAAACTTCAATAGTGTCCAAGAAGAATTTTTTTTTTCAATATATTGCATAACAAATCTTAGTGACCATAGTTAAAGTTCTCATTTATTTACTGTTGGGAGAGAAATCTGTGCTGTTTACAGAAAGAAGTTTGCCAAAGAGTTAGTTTTATTTATTTATTTATTTATTTTAGCTAAATGATCCAGCCCTTAACAAGTTAGTGAATAATGAATAAGTTATTTATTTCAGAAGTACATGATTTTAAAGATAAAATGATCTTTTGATTTAAGTAAAACCTCTTATATTTCCTTTTAGACTTGCCATGAATGACTCAACTTGGATTTGTGACAAGATTTCACTTGGACATGTCTACGAGGAATAATTGCTTTAGTACTTTTTTAATTAATTAATTTATTTTATATTTGTATTTATTTTAGACTAAGTGTTTGTTGTTTTTACAATCTATATAAGCCTGTGCCTCCATCTGCAAAACAATTGGACTTCCTGACATGCGGTAGCTCCAGGCCTCTGTAGTGCTGCGGTACTGCTGTTTTTTTAATTTTTTTTTCAACTGGCAGCTAAGAGTTTGTCCATTTTATATCTCCGCTGTGCTTTCACGGATAATTAGCCATCCAGATAAAGAACAGGACACACACTGACACGTTTGACTGTAGCGGTGTTGATATCAACACTAAGTTGTGAAAAGTGTATTTTTTTTAAGTGTGTGTTTGAAAGTGATTTTTATAGTCATTGTCAGTGCATAGGCGTATAGGACCCCTGTCCTCTGTATTTCGGTTTCTTTCGCTTTGCCTCATAAGGCAGAGACGTCCTGAGGGCTCAAAATACCATTCTACCTCACTGTACTCGCTTACAAACTTCATTACAAACAAGTACAAACTTGCCTCAAAGATACTTAAAGTGTACAATACAACATTTAACTTTGTTACCCACAGGACATTGCCATTCTAGGACCTCCTATAAAATGCTACAGCAAAATCAAACTCTCTGGAATAACCATATGGCGTATAAGCAGCAGCTCAACATCTAATGTGCGTGTTTTTGTCTTTTGTTTAGTGTATGAGTCTGAACTGAGAAGAAAGATTGCTGAAGAGTTGCAGAAAAGCCTGGAGGAAGAGAGGAGAAAGGCACGGGAGGATCTCAACCAACGGTGACTATCCATGCATACACTTATACTGTTCTTACATACATTATACCAGCAGTCACCAAACAGCTCAGATTAGTTCTTCCTGTCTGTAATTGGTGTCCTTATAAATCACACGTCTCTGTTTAGTGAATTAGCCTACACACAATGCTTAAAGGGATAGTTCACCCAAAAATGAAAAATCTGTCATTAATTACACGCCCTCATGTCGTTCCAAACCCATAAGACCTCTGTTCATCTTCGGAAAACAAATAAAGATATTTCTTAAGTTCAGAAAACTCTCTGGCCATGGTGCGAACAATTAAGATTAAGAAAATTATTTTAAATCGCCACTTTTTTTCAATTCATTTTTGAGTATAGAATTCAATCAATGTCCAGGTGTTCACATATTGGTTATTTAATATTTAAATAAGTCTCATCTTCAGGTTTTGGATTATATAATTCTTGAAGAGTATTGAAAATGGCTGCCATTTAGATCTTTTGTCAGACATGAAGTTTGATATCTTGGATTTGTAGGTATACATTTATTTGTAATTTTTTTTATGAAGCTTAAATGAAAGATTGGGTCAAGTTTATGAGTTGAGATTAAACTCTTGTTTAATTCAGTGCAAGATACAGAGAAGCTGTGTACCTTAATGAGATTTTTGTCTCATCAACAGTAAAATTGGGACACTGACCTGTCAGGGCTTTGTCTGGATCCACTTGCCTCCTTTCCTGAGCACATCACGCACACTTTTTCCCTATTTCTTCCTTTTTTTGTGAAAGCAATGAATCATGCATGAAAGTGAGGTAGCGTGATGTGATGATCTATTAGCTTCCACTGGTGAGGGCTTAGTCTTTCCATTTTTGTCCTGGTCTCCGTTTGCAAGTAGGTGGCTGTACTTTGACGTTCATTTGGCGTTTAATATTTCTGCATCATGTACAGTCATCATTTTCCAAACCTTTTAGTTGAACCAATACACTTTACTCATATAAAGTGCAACTTCCTTAAGTACTCACTCCATTTTATTCATCTAAAGCTTGTGATGGATGTGCCAGCATTAAGTCTCACGTCCTTGTCATCCCGAGTACCTCTTATACTGTTATTCTCAACAAGGCCAACACTCTGACCTGCAGAAATTGCTATTGACAGGAAGTTTATTTTCTGTCGGCCATAAAAGTAAATTTAAGGGCAGGGTGTGTTGTTTTACAGCATTGTTGTTGAGGCAACTGAGGCAAAGTGCTCCATCCCATCGCTCCGGCAACACCATTAAGGGAAAGTAGGGGCTTTATTGACCATGATGTCATGCTTGGAAAGACAGAATCAATATTGTCCTTAATGTTGTCTTCCATTTAGCTTTCTCCAACTCCCATTTCTTCTTTCATTCCTTTTTCTGTCTTCTCTAGAATGTGTTGTGTTTTAAAAGTCCCCTTAGGAGATCGCAGGATTGAATTGAATGAAATTAGCCTCTGGTTTTGGGTTTGAAGACCTTATATCGGCATTCTCCAACCTCACCTTCAGGTGGACCATTGTTTGTATACTTTCTTCTTTGTTTAATTTTCTCTTTCCCAATTCCATCAGGTGAACAGTCAGTTAACCAATATGCTGTCCTGTATGTTTGTTTTGATTTTTTTTTTGTTTTGTTTCTCTTTGATTTTTTTTTTTAATGTTTTGTTTAGCTTTGCATTGTTTTGTGTCGTTTTGCTTTGTTGTTGCTTTTTGTTTTGATTAGTTTTGTTTCAATTTATTTAATTTTTTTGTTTTGTTTATTTTATTGTTTTACTTGATGTTATTCTTTATTTATTTTTATTTAAATTTTACATTTATTTACATTTTCTTATTTTTTGAGTTTAATTTAGTGTAATTTTCTGTGAAGTTCTTGGTTTTCAGTACTTAAAAAAAAAAATCCTTCTGCTTAAACTTAGTTCTGAAAATATAAATGGAAGAGCACATTCATCAGACAGTATCTGTTGTGTATTGTTAGAAGTGTGCTTCATGATGCAAAATGTATTTTGTTGTGTGAGACCATTTGTTTTTGTTTGAGAGTATGAATATATGCTAAACAGAAGAGGTTAAGGATCAGAAAACTACATATTTTCAAATTCATTAGTGGGCGGGTTGCCTAAACGACTGCTTCTGTAGATGGAGCCCAGTAGAGTGAAAAAGAATGCAGGGTCTCGAGTTGTGTTTTTTAAAAGTAAAACTGTTTCTTTAAGTTTTAATGTAAAATACAGGATGCTTAAAAAAACAGTGCGTGTCATGACTGAACTGTCTGTCTGTGTGTCTGTGTGTGTATAGCTGTTGCAGCAGTGATAATAGGGGCTGAACTTAGATTAAACTTCTCAGAGAGGCTCTTTTTTCTGTATCCACCTTTCTAAAACAAAAATGAACAAATCTATATAAAATCTAGATGAGTTCACTATGAACTATTTGCTCAGTATTGCTTGTTATGTGTGTGTGGATAAACTGCAGAAGGTCTGTGTGTGTGTTATTCCTGCAGAGGCCTGTGTGTATGAGCTCCTTTTACAGGCCTTTCTAATGAGAGATTTGCGGCAGGCACTGGAGCAGAACCGTTCTGCAGATCAAAAGCACAGACTGGGTTTGGCTGACCTGCACAATGCTGCATCAGCAGAAAGACCTCAGTTCTCATCCACACAGAGACTCGCTGAGGATTACACACAGTCCTCAGGGACACAGCCAGAGAGAAGGGGGCATCTTAGGACATGAACCCATTCTCATCACCCCTGATCTCACCTCAAACAACAGCCTATGCTCTTTACTTCTTGCTTGCTTTGTGTATGTATGTATGTATTTATATATTTTATTATAGAAAGACTGTCCAAGAAATCCTTCAGAAATCGTCTTTTCGTGTTTCACAGAAGAAAGTCCTAGCGTGAATGAGTGCCTGATGATAGAATTTTCATTTTATGACGGAACTTTCCCTTTATTATATGCATATTAATATATGCATTAGTGCATGCATGAGGATACAGGCCCACATGTTAAATTCACTCATTGTCACAATCCAGCCTGCAGCTCCTGCACACTCTCATTTCACAGCTGAAATGCAGGCGTATGTTCCCTCTCCCCAGAGGGATGCTGGGTGCTTGTGTGTTTGTTTTCATTTCATCCATGTCACTGTGTGACTTAATCACCCTTTGCTCTATTTATTCCTCGCTTTTCTCTTCCAACTTCAGAATGAGGAGGAGCTTTTCATATCTGTTGAGTGTGATCTAACAAAAATTGTAATTTGGCAAAAAGTTCCTGCACTGAATCCATCAGAATCCACAGCAGAAGCTCCACTACTGGCCAAGACAAATTATGTAATTAAAGCTACAGGCGCGTAGCTTTGCGTTTATTCATTATTTGACAATTACAGCATCAGTCTCTTAGTCTTTTCCTAGGGGAACACCCCCCCCCCCACACACACACACACACACAAGTGAGGACCATAAAGAAACATCCACATGACCAGCAGCCATGGAGGGGGTGCAGGAGGCTCATGAAATATTCAAACCTTGCATTCTTGCACATTATTTTTCCTCATTAATAATGCATGGCTCCTTTAAATGCTGTCGCAGAGGGAAACATTCTATAACTTTTGTACAGGCGTGTCAGAATCCGTTTTGTCTGGAATAAGCGGTGAATTAAATTGCAGGAGAGAGCCCACAGATGGTGGGATAGCGGAGGGGAAGTGGGATCAGCTCCTGCTGGTGTACAGAGGTGTGCGGCTTTAAAAAATGGTAAATTATACTGGTCCCTTACGTACCAAGGCCAGTCTCTGTACAGCTGTTGATATTCAGACCTTTTCTAAGATGAGACTCGAGATGGCATGGATGCCGTGTAACATTAAATAGCCATAGGTCATAAGGATAGCTGAATAGTTCAGGTACTGTCCGGCTGACATTATCAAAGCATAGTTTATTTATTGAGATGGAGAGACTGAGATAGGTTCCTGAAACATAGCTTGAATTATTTAGAAACTTTTTGCTTTGCAGTTATTTGATTTTAAATCATGCTCTCTTCTGTATGGTCCATTTCAATAGAGTGTGGAAATGGTTTTTATTTATTTTATTTTTTCTCAAGTCTTACCAGGGTGGGACAACTCATTTATTTCAGCTCTGACTAACAAATCTTGTCTGTGTTATTGTCTTCCTGTCATGAAATAATGATCAGGTTATTGCTAAAGAAATTTTATGGTCTTCTTTGCTTTAGAGGTCCTCACCTACCTGCATTAAAGGAATAGTTCACCCGAAAAAGCCATCCATCTCAGGCCATCCAAGATGTAGATGAGTTTATTTCTTTATCAAAATAGATTTGGAGAAATGTAGTATATATCCCTAGCTCACCAATGGGTCCTATGCAGTGAATGGGTGCCGTCAGAATGAGTCCAAACAGCAGATACAAACATTACAATGAGCCACAACACGATTGCTGTCCATCATTTAATGTCTTGAAGCAAAAATCTGCATACTTGCAAGAAACAAATCGAATCAAATCAAACCTTCATTAAGGAATTTTAACTTAAAACTGTTGCTAACAAATAAGTCTATAATCCACAGTGACTCAATGGCTTTGCAAAATTTTCAGCAATATCCACCATCCACCATCACCATTTGTTAGGAACTGTTTTGGACTGTTTCCACGTGTAACCAGTATTTGATTTGTGCATATTTCTCTCCTGATTGAAACAATATGGCTTCTACATTGGAGAAAGCAATGCTATGAATAGAGGAAGCAGGGGTTGAAGACAGAAATGTCTTAAAAATGGATTTGTTTATTACAAACATGCTGCTATTTGCTTCACAATGCATTCATTGTTGGAATGGCATCGTGTGGATTACTTGTGGCTTGTTGTGATGTTTTTATCAGCTGTTTGGACTCTCATTCTGATGGCACCCATTCACTGCACAGGATGCACTGGTGAACAAGTGATGCAATGATACATCTCTCCAAATCTGCACTGATGAAGAAACAAACTCATTTACATCTTGGATGGCCTAAGAGGGAGTATATTTTCAGCAAATTAAAATTTTTGGATGAAGTATCCCTTAAATTAGGAAGGAGATTTCAGCGTTATTTTGAGAGTGTGATGTTGTGCGGTGCATATAGGTATTGTAATTGCAGCATTTTCATAGTTTTTTTTTTTTTTGGAGGTGAACATAATTGGATTTGAGTGGCCCATGTTTTTTTTGCCCTGCAAGCGACACTATTGTGCTCACTTGATGCTTTTGGCCTATTTTTAGTCCTGGAAGATGGCGTAAACGCACACAATACCAGAGAGGGAAGTAATGATGGATGTGTTGTGCTGATATGTGTCCAGTTCAGTAGACTGAAACTGGACATGGCTGGAGAAGCTCACACTTTTCTCAGGAGAACAAAATGCTCAATGATGTGTTTGTTCACAAACATAGGAACACAACAGGACGACACCAAATATTCATTTTTCTTTCTGTCGTTGCAAGTAAAATTACACATGCCTAACTAACTCATATTATTCATAAACCAGAGTTTGCTGTTGCTTTCTGTCATATTTAATGAATTGAGACAGTACTCTTTGGGGTATCAAGAGCACTTTTTACAATGTGGCAGAAAAGATCAAGAGAAACTCAGAATTCAGAAAGAAAGAGAAATAAATCAGAAAGAGGAGAAACTAATAATAATCTTCATATTTTATTCTCCTCATTATTATCATTATTATTAATCTGGCTGCATTCCTAAACTCTTTATTTTATTTAACTTTAGTTCTTTTTTTATTGTGAAAAAACAGCAAAATATAAATTTTGTTAAAAAACATTTTGAAAAAATTACACAACCCATACAACATGAATGAGAATGTTTTCTTTTATCGATTGTGTTAAGTTTACATAGTGTTCACTCAGTATTTTTTTTTTTTATATATTTTTTGTATTATTATATATATTTGTATTGCTTAAACTTTGAGCACGTCTTTGGAAATCTCACACACTTGTTTGTGTTTGTTTCGGCAGTGTTATAAATATACCCTCCCTTTTTGCCCTTTTCGGCTTCTTTGGTTTCTTTTTCTGTTTTTTTTTTTTTTTTTTTTCATGGCTGCTGTTTGATTGAAAACAGCATCCAGATTAGAGTTTGTATCTTGCCTGAGTTTACTTTACAAATCAAACCTCCTGCTTGAAGGTGCAGTTGAGGTTGCTAGGCAACTGTGAGAACCGGGTGACAGCTCATAAAGTCTCTCAACATTCCAGCTCAAAATTCCAAATAGCTCCGCTGGGTTATCTAAAAAACATCAAAGAATTATTACCGCCGCATACCTATTAGACAACTTCAAATGAGGCAACATTCAAAATCTCATTTGGTACTTTTTGGTAAATTTTTTTTATAACCATATTTTTCCCAAACTGTGATTCAAAGCATTTGATATGTGTGGCCTAGCACAAAAAATTATACATCTTATTTCTTAATCTTATTTTTGAGATAAAAATAAAAAAAAAGTTTAAACTAGAAAAATGTATCTTACCAATGTGCTATTGAACTCCCTCATTAATTATTAATTAACTAATTAAAGTGGAACAATGACATGTAGCCTTCAAATTATTCTTAATTATATTATTGGCATAGTCTTCAGTGCATGATTATTAGACATAATGTGTTATAGTTATTCAGTGCTGTCTGAGTTTGACTGAGATGCAGGCCTGTAATTAAAATTAGCTGTATGGTTTTTCTTTTTTTCAGGGCTAATGTTCATTTTTGATTGTAGAAGGCTTATTAAAGATCTTAAAATGATCCAGCCAAGAACATTGAGTGCTTTTTCTTTTTTGTTGTCAATATTGTTGTATGATTTATTGTTAGCAACAAAACAGACAGTGGCAGGTCTATTAGGCTGCATTTATATTTAGGCTGCCGATATGTTTATTTTTTTGCTGGTTTTGGCCTGCCAGTTATGATATAATGTAATACACATTTTTGGACATTTTGACCATTCAACCTTCATTCGAAATCAGACATCTGTTTGGTTTCTGGAAGACTTTTTACTTAACTTAACTTAATATTTGAACTACTGGTGATTTTGATATTCCTTATATGTTTCATATGTTATAAAACCAAATGGTTTCATTTTAAATAGAAGCTGTTTGAATAGCGTTAATGCTGACTGAAGATCTGAAGTTTTCTGTATTCTGTGCTACTTTATATTTAGGCTGGAAAAGGAAAAGTCCCAGGCTCATGCTGAGGCCCAGGCAGAAGCTCAAGCCCAGGTAAAGGATGAGGTGAGCAGGATCCTTGCATTAGAGAAAGAGCAGAGCATCCAGAAAGCCATACTGAGAGAAAGAATCACCGCCGAGGATGAAAGACTGCAAGCTCAGATATATGTGAGTAAATTCCCAAACACTGAACTGCATGAGTCTGACTGTGTTGTAAACCGCTAAGCACTTAGGCTTTGTTCACACTGCACATAAATCCGATTTTTGAATCTTTAGGACTGTACCAAAAGTGATGACATCTGACCTCTTTGTTCAGTTATGTCAATATCCAGTCAAGAGACATTAGAGAGAAACTGCCATTGTAGAAAGAGTGAACACAAAGCTCTCTGAATGATAAATGAATTTGTCTGCATTAGTTTTTTTTTGCTGTTCAGTTTATAAAAGACAGATTTGAGTTGGCTATGCCAAAAAAATCTCATTTTTTGCTGCTTTAGATTAATTTTCCTTTCAGGGATAGACCTCCGCTCTTTAAAAAATGTTGCATCACAGGAAGTCATTGAATGTATATTTAGCTTTGCACTGATTCATCCTGGCACTGAGAGCGCTGGAAACATTTTTTTTCTAAATATAGCATGATATATTTTAGCCCTTCTTTCTCAAAGACATTATTTTAAGGCCTCCCAAGATAATTCTGGTACTTTCGTTATATTGACAAAGTTACTCATTTTAATTTACAGAAACTAGTAGTCGTAGTGTATTCAAATAATAAAAAAAAAAGATAAATACTAAATTAATTAAAATCCCATAATTCCAGAAGTATTTTTCAGTGTTTATACTTTTTGTTACCATTAAATGTAAATGACTTTTCAAGTTGCTGTTGCTTTATTTATTTATTTATTTGCTCACTCATAAATAGCAATTTTTCAGGAATTAAAAATATCTATAAAGATTAGTTCATTTGCATGACTTTTTCCACACATTTGAAATTCTCTGAAGCATCCATGCTTTCCATGTTTATGAGAATCCTAAGAATGACAGTTGTCGGGAATTCAAATAAGAAATAAAGTGTTCGTTTACGTAAACATTTACTTGCGTAGCTTACGTAGAACCCATAACCCATAAAATAGTTTATCCAAAAATTAGAAGTGTGACATAATTAACTTACAGAAGAGGGCGGTGTGAACATTCATCAAATCATCTCCTGTTGTGTTCATCTGACATGAGGGAGAGTAAATGATATACTTTTCATTTGAAGTGAACTGGCCTTTTAAAACACACAATCATGAGTTTGAATGCCATTTTTTCTTCCTGAACTGGGCAGCTGTAAAGAGAGATGGTGACTTGGTCGTGACCTTATTCCACTTTTCTATCTAATTCAACCCAAACAAGATATTAATGCACTATCACACATAAAAAAAGATTACGTAAGGGGAACAAAGTGTTGCAAATGCATAGAGAAATGTTCATGAACGCCTTTATTGATAAACGTTATATCTTCTACGCCAATCCAAAATAAATACCGTGTACACACATACTAGAGAAAGGTAGTTTTATTTGCAGGTGGCTAAATTGCCCTTGTAAACACATTGTAAGACGAGGGGCCCCTATATTGCTTTTGACAGGGCAAAGATTATTTGAGCATGAAGTAAAAAAAAAAAAAAAAAAGAGGTTCCCCGGAGAACTGGAGCTGTTTACAAACGTATGGTATTGATTACATAGCTCATTTCACACACTCATCTCTGTAATAGAAAAATGAATCATTTTTGGGATGAGGGTGAGATGTGCTGTAATTCACGGCTGGAAGGAAGCTGTGTGTTGAGAGAGAATCGGGAAAGCATCATTGGGAACGATGGGTAAATCTAAACAATGTGAGGAGGAGGGGGCGGCTTGGGACGCTTTGTGTGCAGGAATGTTTTCTTCATTGTGGTTTCATTTCCGCATTTGCTCTTTGAAAGATTTTACACCACGTATAGATTTTAAACTGACCAACTGTAGCTGAAACAAACACAAATATGGATCCCAGCAGCCCAAAGAAACAATCCATTCTAATTCAATCCCTACCCACTGCAATACAGCATAATACACACAAAATCGCCAGCAGTTGGGAAGCAATATTGAAGCATACTTGAGTAACAAATTGCTGGTTTATGAGTTATACTCAATATTATGGGTTTATCAAGAGTCAGACTGTCAGATATGGAATCTGTTTCTGCGGTGTCCTTTCAGATATCGTGGGGCTACTTTTGTAGGTAGTTTTGTTTAATATACCTCAGTTTGATAACCAGAAGTAAAACTGTAAATTCATTTTCGTTTTCTTAAAAATATCAGCATATTTTGCAATTTTGGTTGAACAGGAAAGACTACGGGCCCTATTTTAACGATCTAAATGCAAAGTGTAAAGCGCACGGCGCAGGTGCACTCAGGGCATGTCCAAATCCACTTTTGCTACTTTAACGATGGAAAAACGGTCCGTTTCTGGAATGGGTTGTCCCTATTCTCTTAATGAGTAATGGGTGTAACATTCAATAAACCTATCAGAGTATCATCTCCCATTCCCTCTAAGAGCGAGATGCGCTCGTGCCATGGCGGATCACTATTACATGGCGGAATTTGTTGGCGGAAAAGCTGAACGCTTCTCAAGCATAGAAACCGATCAGCTCATGCGTGAAGTTAAAGCGTGCAAGCAGATCATCTAAGGGACAAGCAGGAATCCACCAAAGCTCCGCGCTATGAGTCAGTTAATATATATATATGAGTGTATTGGCACGATTGTTCAATTCATTTGCCAATTTCATTCATCATAAGTAGTAATAGGCTGAATTGCAAATAAATTACATTTAAATTAAATTGAATTTATGCATTTAGCAGACGCTTTTATCCAAAGCGACTTACAGTGCATTCTGGCTATCAATTTTTACCTATCATGTGTTCCCCGGGAATCGAACCCCCAACCTTGCGCTTGATACCGCAGTGCTCTACCAATTGAGCTACAGGAACACTAGAATTAATTAACACAAATAGGTAGCCTAATTCTAATACACGCAATGACTATCCATCATTACATTTTTTATATTTATGTAGCCTACTCAATAATATTCTTTTACACGGTAATCCCTTTGTTTTTAATATTTGGCATGTTTGTGTGATGCGCATCCCTGTGTGTAATAAGCAAAGTCAGCTATTTTATAATAATTAAAATATTGCATATCTAGTGCAATTTATCTATCTTTTAATATGATATTAAAATTCTAGTTGATTATTTCCCCCCCTAATTTTGGTGTCTTCTGTTGACAATTAAAATATTAAACAATTATTACAGATTAATTAACAGATTATGTCAGTCATGTGATTGCTTGAAAAACGAATGTTTCTTGGCCAGAAGAAGCTCATTTGTGGACTATTTTGGATGTTCAGTCAGAGGTCTGGCTATGCAAGACTTCTTAGGATCTGTAAAACTGTAAAATGTTGCACAATAACAGTTCAGGTCAGTAAATAGTTGATCGTATACAGTACTGTGATGCTTTAATCATGTGTTAAGTATTTGGCCTTGAGTGTTTTGCACTTTTCACTGCTCATCAAGGATTCAGGAAATAGACATGTAGGTGTAAATAAATAATATGGATCAATGAGGAGAACTAGACACGTTTTGAAATATGTCTTTTCCTTTCAGTATGAACGGAACAAACACACACACACACACACACACACACAGAGGAAAATTAGGTGGACAGGTTCTTGTCTTTTTCTCTTAACAGAAAATTTTCACTCACGGACATCATCACACACATTTCATCCCTCTCAATTTGGAGTTCTTCTTTGAGCGGAGCTTCTTTAATAGAATTTGAAGGGTTATCGCCAGATTCATGCCGCTTTTTCTCATGTAATCATCTGTTCTGACAGTGCTATCATAAAACTCTTTTCTTTTTATTTCTTTTTTTTCCTCCTTGAAATGATTTTTTCCCTGTGAAAGGCTGGAGACTAACCTGCCACACTTTCATTGTAATCTCACGGTTTTCAACTACAAATGGGACTTTCTAGAGGCCTTCACACTTGTTGTTTTTCCCATCCAACAATTTTTGATTCCAAGTTATGGCTAGATGTCTTTTTGCTTAGCAGCATGTGTAGGTCAATAATTTTTGCATGTAAATGACCTCATTGCTGAATTAAAAAAAAAATTGATTCACACATCAACAGAGTGAGAATATGTTTAATAAACATGACACACGCACAAGATATAGTGAGTTGATCAATACATTATTCTTTTATCACAAAGTAATGTTCAACCTGTTAGTAATTGGAAATTGAAATGAGTTTAAATTGCCTCCAAAACATCAATAAGTGTTTGAATAGTCCTTGCTGGGGTAGTACATGGTTCTGCTGCTCTCAGCACAATTTGAATAGATGGACCTTTCAAAGATGATTTGTTAAGTCCTTTGTCCTAGCTCCTTCCTCTGAGCGTGTTTCTGCCCGACTGCAAGGCGTTCAATCATTAAACATCAATCAGGCTTTTGAAATGCGTTCTCACTTCGAGTAAGAGCCGCAGTGCCACACTTCAGGGTTTCTGCAGTTTGCTTTACAAATGCATTAGCCAGGCGGTGTACACGCTCACTCATGGGACATTTACACGGGCCACTGGGTTCTTACGGTATTAGTCGTCTTCTCTTGGGTTGGAGCCGTCTAAGCAGAGGCAGGTCGTGTAGACAGCTGGATATCCTTGACTTTGTCTTTATAACTTTATTGGACCCTAAACATCTTGATGGTTTGCTTTTGGATTTTGATAGTAACTTATATAGTAACTAAAGAAATCTTTATTATACATGTTTGTATGTCTTTATTAGATATTTGCATTGAATTTACAGTATTTTAATGATATTTTATATAATTAAATACTTTACAAACACACTACCATTCAAAAGTGTGGCATCATTGAGTTTTTTGTGATGTTTTTGAAAGAAGTTTCTTATGTTTACTAAACCTATTTTTTTTAAAAGTATTTATAAATGTATTTATCAAAAGTACGGTGTCTCAATATTTCACAATATTACTCTTTTTTTATTTTTTTTTATTTAAAGTAACATTTATTTGAAATTGATATATTTTTTGTAACATAAAATGTATTTGTAAATTTTGATCAAATGAATGTCCTTGCTGAATAAATGTATAAATTTATTTTTAAAAAGCATTTATCTTATGCTTTTGTACAGTAGTTTAGATTTTTTTTTACTATTTATTATTATTATTGTTGTTATTGTGAAAACTTATACTGAAATGAAAAACTGAACATTTTTGTGTGAACATGCAAATAAAATAAGTCATATTTTTCAGGATAAGACACATGCCTTTGGTGTGAGAGACCCGGGTTCGAATCCACTGTGAGACACCAATGTGTCCCTGAGCAAGAAACTTAACCCCTAGTTGCTCCAGAGGCATGCGACCTTTGACATATATAGCAATTGTAAGTTGCTTTGGATAAAAGCGTCAGCTAAATGAAAGCACAGAATGCACAACTGTTATTACCAACCATAATGCAGTTATTCTCATATTCTTTATTTACTAAATTGAAACAATTTGAAGAAAGTCTAATGATACAGTCTATTGGAAACTTAATTGTGTATGCATCACAAAGTTGTGTAATTTTGTCGTTGTGGTTAATGTTAATATTTAAAAAAGGGTTTTAAAAATTGATTTTGGCAACCAACTGAAAACCACATTTCCAGGACTTGCTTCTCAGAGACGACTGGAGCCTAATGCCTGAGAAACACAGCTTGTATTTCAAAGGTTGTGAACTATTAAGCTGACCAATGCTGCTCTATGAGCATTTTATTTTTCCACTCCTCGTTCAAGGAGATATCGATCCCACTCTCATCAGAATTCACACCGTGCTCTGGACTTCAAACACTGTTTGTCACGTACAATAGCTGAGTGCTGAGTGTTAGCTCCAGCTGCATTCTCCGGGAACGGTCTTCGCACGTCCAAATTAGCCTCTCCAATTTTCTCGCCCAAGCCAAGAGCTCTGAGGTCGCTGTTCCGATGGCTCTCCTTCTTCTCAAACAAAGCGCTGACTCTACCTGAAACCATGAATCATTTTCCTCCAAGCACACCAGCTTAGTAACAAATCTCTGTTTTCTTCTGCCTAAAAGACCCTGACTTCTGCTAGCTTTTAAAAGTTCTTGCAATGTACACTTATGTGGTAAGCCATCTTGTTTTGCGGTTCTGGGTTTTTGTCCGTCAGCTTGTTTGTTGAACGCAAGAATGGATGTTATTTTACCCTTGTTTTTCCTTATACTCAAGGCTAGGGAAAAAATTATACTCTAGTTGGAAGTCTATCGAACTTGCTCATTGTAGACATTTTGTGATTTCTGCACCGTGATGAAAAGTTCTCGTGTATCTCTTCGACCATACATGCTGTCAGCGATTCTAGACATTAATAAACTCGTCAAGTCTGGTAGTGTTTGGCTTTCACTGACTCTGGCCCTCTAGCGATCTTTCAGGACAGCCAATCAATCACAACGCATATCATTTCATTCAGACACTGGCAAACCCTGGGGCGAACATTTCAATCAAACGCAGAGTCATCAATCTCCAACTCAGTGACCGATGCAACTGATTCGATGGCTGGCGATGTGATTTGTTGAGACAAAAGAACAGACAGTCTTGCAAAAGCTCCTGAAATGTGTGCCTAAGAAAGCATAAAATCCCTGACATTTCCTCACCCTGCAAATCACCAGGGATTGTTGTTTTTGCAGTCACCCGAAAGTGTTTAGCAGTTATCTGATTGTGTAAAGCTCTTGCGTCTCAAAACATGGTGCCAAAATATTCATCACTTATTTAACACTTAACTAACACTTAAGCCACAGTAAAAATTATTATCATCCTTTAAAAGAAAGAAATAAAATTTGTTCTTGTGGTAATTATTTCATGTGTGCTCAGTATATTTAGTACACTTAATGGTGTGAATTACTTTTTAAACGGTTTCATTTACAATTAGTCATGATTAATTAATTTCTTTTATTGATTACTGTAATTCAGTCTTCATTTCATGTGAATACATATGATTTGAATCATTTTATGTAACTGCACTTTTAACAAACAGTATTACTTTAATATCAATTAATAGTTTGAACTATGGCTGGACTTTTTTTTAAAAAAGCTTTTCCCCCCTCTGATCTCAAATCGAGTTTTCGACTTCTACAATCAGCTCAACCTATTAGAGTCTGCAGATGTTTTTATTTGATGGTTGGATGGTCTGCAGACGCCACTTCAGTTAAGCTTGTATTTCTAGAGTACAAATGTCCCCTTCCCCAACCCCTCTCTCTCTCTCTCTCTCTCTCTCTCTCTCTCTCTCTCTCTCTCTCTCTCTCTCTCTCTCTCTCTCTCTCTCTCTCTCTCTCTCTCTCTCTCTCTCTCTCTCTCTTTTTTTTTTTTCTTCCTCTTCTTTTTGGCAGCCTTCAAATAGCGCCAGCCTTAGCAAGCGTCCCCCTTGCAAATCTGTGTGCTTCAAATGCGGTTTCATTTTAGATACAGCTGACTGGCCCTGACTGATAATACCCCACAATTTAATTTCCCAGGTATTAAAGAGAACTTGCTGGTTTTTGAATTGGATGTACTAGTAGGTGGTATTTGGGGAGGAAAAAATGTTTCCCCCTCTTTACCTTGCTCAAGAGGTCTGAGAAATGAGTTTTCTTCAGCTTTAGTCTTAAGTGGGGCGTGGTGGTGTGTGTGTGTGTGTGTGTGTGTGTGTGTGATCTGCAGTATAAATGGAAATGTGTTAGTATTCATACAGGTTGGGGTTTCTTAAAAGTTTCTATAACCTTTGCAGGATCTGTAAGATTTTCAACCAGTTGTATAGATATAACGGATGTGTACATGTATTCCATAAGAGAAAATAACTCGATTTACACTATCTATCCTGTTTAAAAGTTTACATAACATTGGTTCTTAAGTTTGTTTTGTATTGTTTAGCATCAATGACTGTTTGCATCCTTTTTTGGCGCCGTAAAAGTCTCTCAGTTGTCCTAAGTTGATCTCAACATCTCATAACCACTATGGGGATGAATTAAAACATGCTGCGAAACCAAAGAACTTGAGAGACGTTTTTGTTCATGCAAATAGTGGGCAGATTCAATGCTCTGGAAAAACTACAGACTCGTGAATGTCTACAAAGTCTCTGATTCTTAAAAATATTTATAATTAAGGTGCAAGCTTATGCAGAGAATAATTTGAAGAAATTATGTAAATAAAAGTTATTTTATTGAATGATTTATTTACTTTTTTATATACATTATTTTAACCCTCTGGGTTCTGAGGTGATTTTGGGACCGTTGAGATGTTTTAACATTCCCTGATATTTGTGCTTATTTCAGCTACTTATACTATTGGCCAACATGTAATTTTTTTTTTTGTTTTGTTTTTTGTATTCAGCACAAACCGTGCTAAAATAATATGTATGTATATATATATAATAAGATGCATGTACATGTTTGCATTTTTTTTTAGGAATAAAGATTATGCGTGGTACTTAATTTAGTATCCGTTACCTGCGTTATTTTGAGTTTTCATAAACAGATAAATAGTTTATGTATAAATAAACAGTTTATTCATTAATTACTTTTTATTACTTGGGAAAAGCTGTCTGATTAGTCAGCATGTAACATGTTCCTCCAACACCATTATATCAAATAGTTTTTTTAATGGCAGTACATGCAAACTAACAATGGATGCAATTTGTGACTCTGCAAAATGATGTTATGCCAATGCAGTGAGGTAGGCTTTATGGTAATCTAAGACTAACCGTGTATGTTGAGCATGTGAATGTGTGGGTGTTTAGATGGTTGGTTTCAGTTTCAGTAAATTAGGTGTGTAACGTACAACATACCCGCTTTGTGTGTGTGTGCGTTTCTGTGTCTGTTTTCCCTCGTCTCCTTCTAGGCTTGGACTCCCTGCTGATTCCCTCTTGTTCACTGAGTTCTGTAGCCTTTGCTGCCCACATGCAGTGCCAGTGTTCTGAAACTGGCCCTAATTGGCTGGGTCTCCGGTTGGTATCGGTGCCCGGCGCTCACCCCGGCAGCTAATTGGCTCAGCCGGCCGCCCGTTTCCACGAGCTTCGGCCAGGGTTGGATTGATGGATGGCAGCAGGTGTCAGGAAAGCTGCTTTCTGACAGAGCAGCTTGTGAAGTCAATTTACAGCCCAAAAGGCAACAGGAGGGTTTCTGCATGTAGCCATGCCTCTAGAGAGAGAAGGTATTTGAAAACACTGCTATTTTTAGACCTCATTTAAAATCTTGAAACTGACTTTCCCCAGTTATTTAAAATGAGGGGGGAAAAAATCACTTTCTCTGCAAAGGTAGCAGAGCTCCAGAAAGACTGAAATGAGTGGAGTGTAGCTTGTTGTGATCTGGGCCTTCCTTATCCGCCACCCTAATCCTTGATTATCACACTTCATTAGGAGCGTAGATTTGCAATTAAATTTTTGCCCGAAGCATTGTGAGCTGTACAATGAATAAAGGTGTATTTTGACTTGGCGCTGAGGTGAAGGACGCTGAGATCGAAGTATCTTTAGTAGTTAAACTGTTATACACATTCCCAAAATAGTTGTTTCTGATTGGTCAGTTTTGGAATCCTGGGCATAAATATTTTTTTCTAAAGACTAAAGAGCTTCTTTTTTTTTTTTTCTACTACACAGTCTCTTTTTTTTCCCCAACGTAATTAAATAAGTCAAATCGATATTTCAAGTCTTTATTTATTCATTTATTTGGTAAGTAGACTTTTAATAAAGAGGATAATGTACAGTCAGACGGTCATTATAGCTAAATAAACCCTTTCAGGGTGATTTAAGACCCCTGTTCCACCGTCTGGGTTCATTTTGCGATAACGACCGGCCGACTGTACATTATCCCTTCCTAAATTTACATAGTAAACATGATTGAACATGTGTCTTTGGGTAAAAAGGGCTGTACCCGGATGCGAATGGACCAGTTCATGAGGTTTCTCCAGATGGACAAATACTATAATCAGATTTCCACTAATGCCCATATTGACATTGGCTTTATTCACCCTTGATTCATTCTTTGTGGACTTGCTGCTACCAGCTGCCTCCGTTTCATTTTGTTTCCATGTCATCTGCATTAGCAAAACGGTTAAAAAAACATGTTTTTGCAAATGAAGACACCACTTTCCACAGTGAATTGAGGCACACTGATAATTGCTGAGAGTGTGGTGAGAGCACAGCCTTGCTGTTTATCTGCCTTTTAATTGGGAAGATGTGAGCACCGAGAGCAGCCACGTGGGAGTTACTGTCCTGCCATCGGTCACAGATCCACGGTAGAATCTTTTAGCACAATCTAAATTTTCACTCCCAGTTTTTGTGTGTGAAAGGGTATCTCTCAGAATAGTTTTTATTTTGTTTAAGTTGTGAGTGTTTTAGTATAGTGCTTTATGGTAGCTATAAATGTTGTTGTTTTTTAATGGTTAAAAATATGCATTTTAATTAACCAAAACTAAAGCAGATGTTCGGTTTTGTTATGGTATTTTTCTTTTGTTTGGTTTGTTTTTTTTGTTTTGTTTTGTTGAATTTTTCTGTTTCACTTTTGTTTTGTTTTTTTTTTTTGCTTTTTGGTTCGCTTGTTTCTGTGGGATTTTTTTTCTTGTTTTGTTTTGTTTTGCAGCAAGGTGCTTGGAAAAAAAAATGTATATTGTGGTTATTCAAGTCCTTTCTTCTTAAAAAAAAAAAAAAACCATAGAGGCGGCATATTAAAAGACAAACATGTCAGATGTCTCTCTCATCATCGCAAGTGATAAAGGAAAGTCTAGTTATTGTAGACAGAAATGGTCAAACAAGGCTCACCTTGAACTGCCATGGAAATAAAGTTGACTGGGAGATACCAAGGGCAGCCCTCCTTTACCCAGAAGGCCCCAGCGGACATGAATATGTAAACAGCTCCATTTCGTTACAGTACCGCCTGACTGAGGTCATACACACAAAAGTCATGCGGTCACCATCAGCATGAAATCCAAAGTCAACTGAATGTCTGAAGGGCAGCCACACTTCTCTTTCCTTTTCTCTCAATTATGTATCTCAGGTTTACCTTGACCCTCTCTCTCAGTCTTTGTGTCTATCCCTTTCTCTATCACCTCTTATTTGTTCCCTTGTTCCCTTGAGGGAGAACTTTATTCCAAAGGCAATTGTTCTGCCTTTTGGGTCCTTTCGTGTGTCCTCTAGTTAGATAATAAGAGAGGAACACTCTTTTGTTTTGTCCTGGATCTCCTCTCTATTGTCTACCTCTGCTCCTCTCTGTCTACAGGGGTGTCTCTCTCCTCTTTATTCGGCTGATAATAGATGGCTTATCCCTCCTTAGAGACTGTTCTCCATGAACATGACTGATGATTTGATTTCCCCATGGTTTTCCCCATATGGCCTCAGCAGAGATAACACAAGCTGAAAAGTGCTTTAGCCATCAGTTAATACCTCGGGCTGCTGATCAGTCAATTAATCAAACTTTGTGATCCGATAGGTCCACGTTTGACCCGTAGACTGGCAGCTGGCCTGGCACAGACAGTGGCATGGGCTCTAAACATCATTGACACACAGCCATTCAGCATATAAAAAAATGGGATCACGTTCACACCACCAAATTTTGTGTCCACGTTCAACATTTTTGTAAGTTTGTTCACGTGACTTTTTAATTGGTCTCTGAACGGCAAAAAGGGGCATTTAAAAATGTACATTTATTAATGTAATTTCTTAATATAAATAATTTTTAAAGATTTCAATGTTAAATGTCATAAAATTAATTTAAACTATATTTACTGTTTAAATAATTGCTTATGTATACATAAGTATTTTACTACTACTAATACTAATCAATGCAGTCAGTTACAGTTCTATATAGTATATAATTACGGTTATATATAGTACTTTTTAAACAAACAAAACAAATTGTATTCATTAATATTAAGGCATTCCATAAATTTGGAATGCCTTGCATACAGAGGTCTAACACCTTGTTACCAACTGTTTTCTCTGTCCTTCATTTTTACAGCAAGGGTAAATCTAGCACGCAGCTATGCAATATGTCACATTACATTCATGTAATTCATGTAAAAAAAATAATTTTGACCTGGCTGTTAATGCTGAAAAGAACATTATTGAAAAAACATATGGAAACATATTTATTATAAAATGTAGTTTAAGGTATGAAAATGGGCCTAGATGTGGGTTTTGCACGGTGGGAGAAAAATTATATTTCAGATACAGGCCTTACACATCTACAATGTTAACATAGCTGCTATCTAGCCATTTTATTAATTTTAACCACTCAAAGTGGCCGTATTTGATTATATTTGGTGATCCGATGACCTTAGGAAAGGTACTTGCATTACACAAGAAACCGAAATAAATTGGCAGTATTTGATATTAGAATACACAATATTTAAATGACAATATTCCAAGACCAGACACTAATTTTGATATATCTGTCTGTGAGCATATGGGGAGACTTTGTCAATTCATATGGATCGGATGGAGATACTTCTTGACAGGTGGACAGAGAAGCGTGTACATGCTGTGTGTTTTAGGGCATTGGATCGATCATGGTGTCAGAGTACCAAGACATTCGTAGAGTGGGGTCTTGGATATAGGCCACCAAGTCATATTGGGAAATCTTTGTATCTGGTCCCTTTAATAGTATAGGACAGGCCTTCTGGTTGACCGCTAATTTGATCTTTGCTCACAGAAAATGAGGCCCAGACTCTGCCAGGACAGTTAATTTTTTTTTTCCCATTGTGTCTCAGTGGAGGACATGTCCAGACCTACACAGGGGGCCGTCAACTCCTGCCTACGCAAGAGTGACCTCTGACCTCTGTTCAGCATCCCTCTCAATTATCCACTGACCCTTCCTGTCATAGCAGCACAGACTGCTGGGTAATACACCAGCTTCCCAGACACCTTTTAGCAGGATGTGATCTCAAGGGGGCGAAGGGTCGTCCCGTAGAGAAAAATGGTTCACTTGAAACTGTGCGAAATCTTGAAGGACTACCTTATTTGCCATGCATAAATCGACCTTGTTAAAGGTATGTTGATGTTTTATCTGCACTGAGCTTCCCGAAACAGTTTCGCCATGATATTAATCATCATATTTTTGGAAACTCTTGGATTCTAACCTGCACGTTTTTCTTCCAATTTACACTTTTACGCTCTCTCATTATAACTTTTATTCCTGTTCTTCTCAGTGCCAATTAGATCTAAACAGGCTGGCTGTGACCCGACATTTGACCTTCAACCTGTGCCTGCTGGACGTGTGAACTCCTGAGTTTGTTCTGGCAACTGAGTTCCTTGTGATGGATGCCGGGGCCTGAGTAACTCTGACCTTGTTTGGTTCGGCCGTCGAAGGTCATGGTGAAAGAGACGCCATTTTTAACAAAGAGCTTTGATTTGTTGTCTCATGCGTTAGTCTCTGTTTGTGAGCATTTTTTCCGCTTAATTAAGACCATGTTCACATCAAGTTGAGATGACGGAAGGCACGAACCTTCCAGACCCGTAGGAGAGCGGATGACAGATCAGTGAATGGAGGTACTGTAGATGGATGGAAATAGGAAGAACGAGGCATTTTTTAAATATCTCCCTGACGCAGTTGGTACATTCCACGCTAGTTCAATCTCTGCAGCACTCGGCTAATTAAAAACATTGCTCTTCTTAATTATTCAGCTGCAGCTAATTGATATTCAGCAAGACACTCTTCCTTCTAAACGACCCGTTTAATTTGACCATGGGGTCTGCTGCGATGATGCTGAAGTCATCCTGTTATGCGAGAGCGGAGATTGTGTGGGAAGAGGCGAGTTTGCAATTAAAACAAAGTCTTTTGAAGTATTATATTTGTCTAAGTTTTTTTTTCTCTATGAGCTGGAGGACATGAAGCCCATCTGTTGCTTTGGGCAGTGCTGAATTCTCACTTACCAGATACAGAATGATAAATGTGACTGGGCATCTGTTTTTATTGCTCATTTTACAGAAGATTCTTTTGTCGATATCTCTGGTTGTGTCTTTAAAAGAATGGCTTAGATTATAGTCAACTTAATGTCTGTCTGTGGCACATTCGGTGTCTGGCTCATCCATCTATGTGGATAAACGAATGGGAAATGCATTTACAGTTATTGTATTTTTTGTTGAAGCACTTATAGCATTGTGCGTAAACTTTAGATTGAAAATAACCCGAATGTTCCATTGAGTCATGCAATGAAAGCTTATGTTATAATGGGTGTGAGTGGGAGACAACAGCACAAACATTTTCTCAGGGATAGCTGCGTTTTTAATGGGTCATTTAATGAGAAATCAACTTTTCATTGACCTTTCGAAAATAACAGTTCATTGTATTCTGAAAGCATGTACATTCAGAACTCAAAACTTTCTTCACTGTGTTAAATGTTTTTTAAAATTGATCAAAACTAAGCTGCAAAAACAACTCGTTCTGAACTACTGACAAAAGTCAGATGAGCAAATAGAGCACAACTTCCCACATTCACACATCAACAATATCTATTTGGTATTCAAAACTGGGCACTCACTGTCACAGTGAAATAATAAGTTTAATTTAGATTATTCAGATACTTCTATTTCCATACACCAGAAAATCTGGTAGGAAACAATGCCAAACTTTTTGCTCTGTGTAGCACCTGCCATTCTGCATTTCTTTTCTGAGGAATCCTAATGTTGGAAACTTGGCCCAGAATAAATGTACAGCAAATGCCAAATGTGATTTCACAAATCGGATGTGGCTAATAAGGCCAGTAACTTTTCAGAAATATAATTGTGAAAGTAATAGATGGTTCAAATCAAATCACTTTAAAATCGAAGACATACAGACCTAATAAAGACGTCTTCTAATGACTAAAAATCCGGGATACCCAGCCCTCTCCAGAAAGCCACGTGCCAACAAATCTGAATGAAATTTCTTTCATGTACAAATATTTTTGTATATATTTAAAATATTGATTTACCTGTATAATTATTCACCTATACAATTACCAGGTTTGGTTTTTGCACAAAATAGTCTGAAGTTTGATTATTTTTAGCTATCATTTCAGTTTCATCTAAACCGTTTGAGCGGCACATTTCAATGCAAATTGCTTACAGAATTAGTCACTATTAGTCACAGACTGGTCTTCAAGGAGCTAACTATATTGCTACCTATATTGGGTCTGAAGGGGAAAAAACTGTGATTGGTTTCTCTTCTAGCCCACTTCTCTTCTGATGGGGAGTCACCAGTTTGTTTAAAAAAGAAAAACAATCTTTGTTGAACAGCGGGATTGGAGTTTGCTGTGGGTCTCTCTCAATCCGGACACATGTCACGAGAGGTGTGACAGCTTGTATGATAAATCACTCTCATTGTCCTTCCTCCCATCCTCCCCATCTCTTGTTCTCATGTTTATAGTTTCACTTTCATTTCTCAGCCTCCCATCCCACTGCCTGTTCGTCATTAGTGGGATAATAGCGAGCGATTGGTCATGTGACTCAGGGGCCTTTGTTAGCAGTGTAATGTTATTATAATACCTGCAGTAAACTGAATGAGTGTGATGTGATGGAAATAATCCTGACAGCCTGTGTGACTGAGTGACGGAGGGCTGCCATATGCCCTGTATGATGTGTTGAATGAGAAGGAAAATCCCTGTGCGCACATCGGTGGCAGCGCCTCCCTGTTCTTTAATTGCTCATTCGATACGCTTTCACTGTGTTTACCTACTGGTCTGTGAATGCAGCTGCTCCGTGTGTGTGTGTATGTGTGCTGAAGGTCAATGGCAGTAGCCGCATTTCTTTCCATAGAAAATTTGGAGTCATAATGTCTCCTTGACTGATTACCCACAATGCTTCTCGCCCACGCAAGGGCCTCGATTGGCTCCCTGACTTGAATGTGTTTGTGTGTACGTGTGAGTGCTGGAGGGGAACAACACAGAGGTCAGATTTATTCTGCCAGAGGGTTGGACTGCCTCTGTGGAGGGCTGTGGGTGTTTTTGGAGAGCAGTTCTGTCCGTCTTCACTGCTGCAGGTGTGGGACTCGATTAAACTGCGGTTATGTTGCTAGTAAACCGTGTTATACACACCCACGTACATGTCATGGGCCACTCTAAACCTACCTGAAATGTTAAATCAAAACGACCCTGGTTATTTTCTTATGCATGTCGTTTGTCTCATTGTCAATGATGTGAAATCAGATGATATCACTTAGGCCTCATAAACTACATTAGCTAGTAGATAATGCTTACCAGTAGCCAGATATCTGTTTTGAATTTATTTTTGCAACACATTTGGGCTTCATGCTGTTGTCTAATGGCCACCGTCCATTCAAATCTCAGTGGTAATTTTGGTGTGTGTGTGTGTGTGTGTGTAAGAGGCAGTGTGGTTTCATGGAGATATTAGTCATTTCAGTCATTTTTTAATTTGAGTATTTTTCTATTTCATTTTAATGTATTAAAGTATTTTTTTAAATTAAATATCTCTGTGTTTTATGTTTTTTTGCATCTGTATTGTTTTAGAATTTGTATTTGTTTTAGTATGTCAGGTTACACACACACACACACACACACACACACACACACACACACACACACACACACACACACATATATATATATATATATATATATATATATATATATATATATATATATATATATATATATATATATATATATATATATATATATATATATATATATATATATATTAGGGGTTTAACGATACGCGTATTCGTATTGAACCGTTCGGTACGAGGCTTTCGGTTCGGTACGCGGTACGCATTATGGACCGAACGGAATACAGCGGGAATACAGAAAAAAAAAAACACCAGCGGGAATACTTGAAACATGTAAACTCATTTACACCGACATCACCTTAGTGTGTCAGTATCTGGGAAAAGACGGAAAAAAGGAGAACCATACATGCAACAAACTATCCCCGCAGCATTTAGACAGACATTTCCAACGGATTCAAACAGGGCAAAAGACATCACCACGGCGATTGGTAAGGCTACATTTACGTTATAGCCGCGGATATGAGACCTTACTATTTACCATTGATTCTATCATGACCATTATAGCTTACAGGGAATCCAAAGTGCACCCAAACACCAGACCTGTTGGTTATTGGAGGATCTTCTATTTCTGGTCTGTTAAACGCATTAGCCATTTTGCAACGAGCCTTCAGCGCGTACTGAGTGAGCGGGCGCCTTACTCTGTAGTGGAAAACGTAGGTTTTAAGAACATGCTTAATGTAATTGAGCCCCGTTACAATATTCCTTCACGAGCCCATTTCAGACAGACCGTAATTCCTGCTTTGTTCCAAAAAACATAAGCCCTATAGAGAACCAATTGAGTAAAAACACACTCAATATAAAGAGTTATAGAGTTCCATATAAAAAGTTACATCTTTGTATTGGTTCATAACTACTACAATAATATAACATTTTCATTTTTTTTTATAAGGAGCTGTTTTTGTTTTATACAGTATGCTGCTAAGAAACACCATAGAAGATTGGTAAAGAATAGCTCCATCATTGTTCAATGTAAAAAATACTTTGTTAGTTTTAATAAATAAAACATTTTTTAAAAATCAAGGAAATTTATCTGCCAATTTTTTCTTTTTGCTGTATCTAAAACGTACCGAACCGAACCGAACCGTGACACCAGTGTATTGTATTGAACCGAACCGTGAATTTTGTGAACCGTTACACTCCTAATATATATATATATATATATATATATATATATACAGTATATAAACACCATAACAAAAAAGGGCACTCAGTAACAAAAACAACTTATCAGTTGAAGCTGATACCGGTTCATTTATCGGCCTTGGCGATATATCGGTCAACCACTAATCAGAATACCTTAACAATCACTTAGAAATGCTCTCACAAAGACCTGTAATGCTCAAGCAGATATAAAACACCAGTCTTCTGTAGAAAAGTATATAATTTATAATCAGGAGTGCACATAAACAGCATACATGCACAACCAAAATATAAAAATATGCAAAACATCTGAGTGCTGATTTTAGGTTTGAAAATTTGTAATCCATTACATTTTTTGAAATCCTTTATAAAAAAAGAAAAGGATAAATTTTAGCATTGAATTTAAGTGTACTATATAAAATAATAATATTTTTATTTAATTGTTTTATAATAGTGCTATCAAACTTTGTTTATTGTTTTATATAAAAAAAACTGAATTAAGTGCAATAATAATATTATTACTATTATTAATTATTATATATATATATATTTTTTTTTTTTTTTTTTTACAGATTAAAAAATAAATCCCAGTTTAATGGGTCACACTATGTGCAGTGTGGGTACCAAACCAAATCTCCAGGTGCTCTCAAGAGATCCAGACCGAAAAAACTTATGTGCACTCCTGGTTATAATGATATCATGTGGTGATGTTACCTTTTCAATAACAAAATGAATGAGAATTTAGTGTATATATATATACAGTACAGACCAAATTTTGGACACACCTTCTCATTCAAAGAGTTTTCTTTATTTTCATGACTATGAAAATTGTAGAGTCACACTGAAGGCATCAAGGGCTATTTGACCAAGAAGGAGAGTGATGGGGTGCTGCGCCAGATGACCTGGCCTCCACAGTCACCGGACCTGAACCCAATCGAGATGGTTTAGGGGTGAGCTGGACCGCAGACTGAAGGCAAAAGGGCCAACAAGTGCTAAGCATCTCTCGGGGAACTCCTTCAAGACTGTTGGAAGACCATTTCAGGTGACTACCTCTTGAAGCTCATCAAGAGAATGCCAAGAGTGTGCAAAGCAGTAATCAAAGCAAAAGGTGGCTACTTTGAAGAACCTAGGATATGACATATTTTCAGTTGTTTCACACTTTTTGTTATGTATATAATTCCATATATAATTCCACATGTTCATTCATAGTTTTGATGCCTTCAGTGTGAATCTACAATTTTCATAGTCATGAAAATAAAGAAAACTCTTTGAATGAGAAGGTGTGTCCAAACCTTTGGTCTGTACTGTATATATATATATCAGAGAGAAGTTCATCAGCGTCACAGGCCTCCATGAGCGCTGGAGTAAAGCTCTGATGAAAATTGCTCTGCTCTGATTAGATTTGGATTAGATCAGATTTTCAGGGTTTAGATTTTAGATGAAATTTGTTCTTTCTCACCTTGCGACAGTGTTTGATAACACAGAGCAGACTGTACGGTCTCTGTGTCCATACACTACAGTAAACACCCCACTGCTTCACACCACAGTTTGTGTGTGTGTATGTGTGCAAGCTTCCGCCTTTGAATACCGAATGTAATTATAGGAACTTAATCGTTAAATTGCTCTCTCTTTCTCTGTCTTCTTTTCTTTCCGCTCCCTCACTCCAGCAGATGGAGAGAAAGGTAAGGCATAAGAGGTTTGATTTATACATCCCATATCTGTCACAACCTGCTTCCTGCTGCAGTACTGCATGCCTAAAAAGACACTCTCGCTTTCACTCTTTCTTTCTATGTCTCTTTCACTCTCTTTCTGTAATTTACTGCGTTTTTCTTTCATTTGAAGTCATTTCCTTGCCATTGTGTTTGTACATCAGCTAAGAAATTATTTTTCATTGTTGAGGCACTTTTGCTTATGAAATAAATTAATCATGGCTGAATGTGAATTGCTCTATCTATAACTTTTGCATAATGTTGCATCTACGCTGCTATATGTTAGCATAAATTCAATATGATCAGCTAAACATACAAAAAAGGAAATAAAAACCTAAAGTTAAATAATCACAAATTTTTACTCACTTTTTGTTGACTGGAAAACCCACCAGAAAAATTAATAGTGATTTTATAAAGCATATTATTGAAATATTATTTATTATTTGGTTAATATTTAGTATGTGTAGAGTTGATAGCAGATTATATATGTGCACAAAAAAAACTGTTAATAAAATAGCATAATTGTGATTAATATCATGATTTTTGACCAGATTTCAAATAACTATTTCAAAGAACAACTAAATTATAATAATAGTAATGTAAAATTTTGTAAATATATTTTAAAATGCTGGCAATATAGATTTGTGTATATATATATATATATATATATATATATATATATATATATATATATATATATATATATATATATCAGGGGTGTAACGGTACGCAAAAATCACGGTTCGGTACGTACCTTGGTTTTAAAGTCACGGTTCGGTTCATTTTCGGCACAGTAAGGGAAAGAAATGCAAACATTAAACTGCAGGTTGTTTATTACTATACACTTTTTAAAAAAAATACTTTTTAATAAAATATATATAAAATAAAAATAGAATAAGAAATAAAATACTGCTGCAAAGTTCTCCACTAAATAAAATACTCTGAGTCTCAAACCAATATCATATAATAAAATATAATGAAAAATATAACTAAATAACTATGATTACAGTGCAGCATTACCAATCCCAGCATGCTGCTGCTGTAGGTGACATAGAGGGAGACCGCCGACAGACCAGGCTCTTGTCTTCATGACAACAATATCTATACTTCATTTTGAGCATAAATATAAAGCCTACTGATAAAGGACACCGTCAACAGTATTGACGGCAAAATAGACTATGTGTGACAGGTGCAATATTTGAAAATCGATAATTATTAATTTATTTTTTAAATTACATTTATATCTGAATTTATGTCAACCTATAGACTTTCAAACATCAAAGTGTCATGAATTAATATGTATTTGTTTACAAAATGACATATAAACATATTTTCCTATTCTATTTTGCCTGGAAACGCTTCCAACACGCTTGCGTGTTGCGTGAAAAATAGGCGTCGGTTCTATTTCTAGCATGCACGTGTTTTCCGCAAGATGCGCGTCTCACGCAGGCAGTCTGCAAGCTCTAACCTGTTAACATGAGAGCCGAATTAAAAACGGACACGCCACGCAGCTGAGACGCTTGCGCCACTTATCCAGTGTGTCGCCGGCCTTAGAATCAGCTGAAGGGCGGGATTTGCGCTGAACGCGGATACTGCCGCCACTTAATATGTTCCTTTGGAAACACGAAAATGTACTTATGTTCTGCGCACAAAATATTGCATTCCGTCATTCGGTACACACGTGCACCGTACCGAAAGCCCTGTACCGAAATGGTCCGGTACGAATACACGTACCGTTACACCCCTAATATACATATATATGTGTGTGTGTGTGTGTGTGTGTGTGTGTATATATATATATATATATATATATATATATATATATATATATATATATATATATATATATATATATATATATATATATATATATATATATATATATCACATCACAAGGGTTTCTAAGTCCTATACACTTTATTTTTTGCCACAAAAGGCCATAAATAAAAATATTACAATCAGTAAACATGGTTGTCAGTATATCTCCTCTCCAAATGTGTGTTATAAATTAGTGAGGGTCATTTCCAGTAGCTGAAGGTCAGGAGTGACGGAGGGGGAGAGGGATGTTCGATAGGACAGAGAATCACAGATAGGACCATAAAGATTCTCTTTTCTTCCACTGCTGATCGTATCGCTTTGTCTCTTACATCCAAACACGCGCTAAGCCTCTAACACACAGAGATGTTTTAGTGAACATTCCCACATGAACCCTGTCATGAACTGATGCCCTTGGAATAATCAAAGGTCTGTGTCATCTTTCACAATACCAGCTACCTGAGGCCATAATGACTCTACTGCATCTATTGTGCTGCTACTGAGAAAATCTATGGTGCTGCTATGTGTAAAGACTTAGAATAGTTATAATTGTGGCTGAAGAAATATACACTAGTTATGTTATTAACTACCCCTAAAATTACAATTCTGTCATCATTTATTCTGCCTTATTTTGTTACAAACCTGATTTACTTCTTTCATGGAGCAAAAGGGGAGAAATGTAACAATCTTTTTCATACCGTAAAAGTAAATGGTGACCAGGGGCTATCAAGCTCAAATGATTTAAAGAACCATGCAAGTGCTCCAAATGTGCCATCCTCAAGTATTTTCTTTCTTCTTTTTTTTTTTGTGAGGAAAAGGTATTTAAGTCATATTTAACTGCTAATCTCAAAATGCGTTTGCATATATACAAATATGGTGTGTCCAGCTAAATTTTCCTATATTTGCTTGTTTTAAGAAACTGTTACTGTTACTTTTAGTATAAGAAAGGTGCATTATAAATAATATTTATCTATTGAATTCCTACATTGTGGTGGAAATTTTTTTGGAATGAAATGGCAAGATTCTTTTGTCTTGCTAAGGCAAGTTGGATAGCTAGATCTTTATGTATCATAAATACACCCAATTTATTCATATTTTTACACCTTTTTTTAACAGATTTTTCCACTTGGAAATGAAATATTATTATGATCTCTAAAATGTAAACAAATACACTAACTTTTGGAAGGAAAAAAAACGTATTAGTGATGGAAATTACACCAATATTTTTATGATGTTTTTTTATATAAATATTATATAAATATAGTGAACAAGCCATATTGTCAACCGTTACATTATTAGGGTGCTTTTTGTCATTTTCAGTGCTGTGGACCATTTACTGTCATTGTATGGAAATGAGCAGCATGAATGCCATACTAAATATCTCTTTTTGTGGTGTACGGATTCTACAAAACTGAGGTTTTTTCTTTCCTCCTATAGTGTACTGAATTTGTACTGAATCCAGTTGTGTGTTTTTGTGTGTTTTCCACAGGCTAGACAGTTAGAGGAGAGAGATAAAGAGCTCCGGAAGCAGGACGCTTTCTACAGAGAACAAGTGGCCAAGCTAAAGGAAAGGGTATGACCTATACATTTGCAGTTACATTATCCACAGTTCCTGAATATATAGCAATGAACACTAAAGCGCTACATTATCACTAACATGATATGATATAACCGTAATGCTTGACAGTTGCTCACTAATGCGCAGTGCAGAATGCGAGATAAGCTGTCTTGAGCTATAGAGGCAGAATGTGAGTCAGCCTGTCCTGTGTTATATAGAGGCAGAGGTGAGACAGGCTGTCTTGCTCTACAATACCATGGCGAGGCAGGCTGTCTTGATCTGTAATGTGTGGCTGAAGCCCCTCGGCAACCTTGCTCACTCATTTGTTGTGTCCTCAAACTGACACCCTCCTACAGCTCATGGTCAGATCCTCCGCTGAGCCTCTGGGATGGGAGGCGTCCACCTCTCCTCACCTCAGACTCTTCGTCCTCAAACGGGCATGCACATACTAAGCTCCCAGAAGGGGGTGTGAAAGTGTGCAAAAATGGTCGATTTCTGGTGATGACCCATTTTAAAGTGTAGGTTGTGTCCATAGTTGTTTCAGTAGTTTAGCCCTTTGCTACCATATCTCTCTTTGCTCATTCAACTCATTTAATCTGCAATTTACCTGCTCTAGTATCAGCAAAGCACTTATGTATATATAGGTTATTCTGCAACTAGGGGCCTTGTAGGCCTTGTGGACTTAAATTTTAAAAGCATTTTATTTTCTTCTGGACTTTTAGGGGGCAGCCCTAATTTTGTTTGTTAAAGAAACAACCAAAAACATGATTGCAACAAACTAGCAGAGCACCTGACTTTAACATAGTTACAGTACATTACAGTACACATTGTTGTCTAGAGGCACAGTATAATCAGTGCTGATCTGGACCAGTCATGAACAAAAAAGCTGCTCAAAAGCTTCCATTATGATTGATTTACTGTAACTGTGTTTTGTGTTTGTTTGCGCGCAATAAAAGGATGAGTCTGTGGTTATCGACAGCATGCCACAAATCCAGTCCATAGACACTAGGTTAGAAAATAACCCAGAATATTCTTTTAAAGCTCCATTTATGTCAGTCATTAGACTTATCCTGTGTCCATGAAACTAGCTGATCTTGCACACGGCAGCTAGCTTTAGTTCAGTCTCTCTGTCTCTTTCCAAGGACAGCTCTTAGACCATTTCAACTCTGCATGCGGAGGTGTTATTGATCGCTCGCGGCTTCATCAATCACTTAACGATCTCAGTTCAATATTCCCGGCTCTGTGTCAACAAATACACAAACACACATACAGTCCTCAACCCTTCTGAGAGAGACACACACTCAGCTGGACTTTAGTGTGTCTGAGCCCAATGGATTGGTGAATCAGGATTTGTTGGTTGGACATCATAAATAATAAATGCTCTGGGTTTTACACAGGGCGATGGCTTAGAAAAGAGTAAGGACCATATGCAGTATACCATCCTATTCTATATGCAAGAACCACCATGTGCCGAAGAGTTAAAGTATGTGTATAATAAAAAAATAAAAAAAGATTTTTTTTAAATATTCTTATGTAATTTAATAATAATAATAATTATTTGCAATAATGAAAATAAGATTGACCAACTCACGTTTTGTGAAAAAAAAAAAGCATGCCAAGGAGAGGTACAGCAGATATCAAGATATTCATCAAATAATTACTTGCATTTACATGCATTTGCATTTCTCATACAAACAGCTTCAGATGATTTATAGTATAGCGTATGAGTCATTTAAAAAAATTTTATAATACTTAATTGTGCTGTGTCCTTTTGTGGCAATTACATGGAAAAGAGCAACTAAATTATTCTTCAAAATCTTTCACGTAACAAAAATAGAGAGAAAGAATGTGACAAAAAAATGTTGTTTGTAGCAACTTAGCAAATCATTTAGGGAAGCAATGGAATGATTTTGAACATAACACAATAACGTGTTTTTGTTTTTACTGTTTCCTCTTTGTCTCTCCTGTCTACCGAGTTTTCCCTAGCCTTTAGACTGTAACAGTACCAGGAGCGATCAGGAAAAAGAGAGTGAATGAGAGATAGAGAGAGAAGAGAATAAAATGCTGATATATATTACATGTCTCTTTCAATTCCGTTTGCTCGTTTATCAGTGGCTTGTGTCTGACAGCCCATCACAGCTCGGAGACGGCGGCTGCCACCTCCAGCCTACTTATTGGTGTGGCCACTCAAATTGCCTTTGAAACAATATCTATATATGTACTGTACGTATATATTCGCCACAGATTTTCACTCAATACTCTATGTAATACAATCTCATATTTCAACTGAGCGCTCTGCTTTTTTTCAGTACTTCTTTTCGGGGGGGTTTTCTCCTCAATTGAATTATTAGTAGTTTGGTGTCTTTCTCATAATGCTCCATGATCACAGTGGAGGGATGAAGTCTGAGGTGTTGAAAAAAGCTGCTTATACAGTGTTTTTGGCATGAGCGATGGCATTTAAATGACCTCAAGGGCACTTGACTGCAGTGGCTTTGGCTGTATGTTTGCCTGTTCAGAATTAAAAAGTTTTTTTTTTCTTTTCTCCTTTTGTTTTTTTTTTTCTCCATTGTTATGGTCTGGCTTAGTAACGTGTAAGAAAACCTTGATGGCATACCAAGCTAGTCAGAGATAAAATTCCCATAGTGCAATTCACCTGCAGCTCAGTGTTCTTTTATTTTGTAAAAACAAATTGTGAGTCTGTTGTAATTCTGTAATATTGGAATATTTCTTAAGTTCAATTAAAGTAAAGTGTATTACCAAAACAAAAATTAAATAACAATGTGAGAATCTTTTCCTAATCTGGGTTTGAAGTGTATAATTTATGGAGATTACAAAACAATTATTGATTGTTAATTGTGTTATTATTGTTATCCTTATTATTATTAGTAGTAGTAGTAGTATCATGAATCAATAGTAAAAAGGAATAATTGAATGATCCATTTTCACCCCATCTGCCAACCAACAGGATTATTTTATTTTATTTTATTTTATTTTTTACTTTACTTTTTTTACTTTAGTTCTCAATCCCATTACATTTTGAAGAGCACAACTGTACCCGTATATCCTGAAATTCTTACTGGTCAAACTATTCATATGTCAGAGTACATTGAATCCATAATAATCCATAATTTTTATCACATGATGTAGCATAACTTTAGTTTACAACTAAAGCCGAGTTCAGACTGCACGATTTTCAAAGTAGTCGGGTCACTGTTCTTTTCACACTGCATGACTATCTTGGCCAGCATTCAGTCACTGCTGTGTTCACACTGCACAATGGTTCGGCGACAGAAGGTTTCACACTGCATGACTTTACAATAGGAAGTATCGCCGACAGCTCTGTCTGGCACGCAAACTATGTTTCACAACCAAACACACGCGAGATGTGACAAGGAAACAACGCGATATAACATGTGCAAGACCAGAGTTTTCACGTGAGACTGGGATAGCTCAGATGAAACGTCAAACAGACACGGGTGCTCCTGCTAAATTTATACTAATTTATCTTCCATTTCATGGGTCCAAATAGACCGAGAAGAAAGCCTTTTTCTGAAATGAAGCCATACTTGCTGATATTGTGGTCTATAACTCCTCCCCGAACTCCCCGCTGCTCTGTATCTTGCTCTCTCATTGGCTGTCGGTCATTGCCGATGTAGTTTTCAGTCAGAACACTTTTCAGACAGCATGATTTTGAATCGCCGACAGGTCTAGATATTTAGCATGCCAAATATCTCACGGGCATGGGCGACTCATCGGCGGTTCTCTCAGATCGCGTCTTTGCTCATTCACACTGCGTGATTGTCACTCGCGTGAACGAGCTCAGATTTGCCTGTGATTTTGGGCATTTGTCGGCGATTTCTCAAAACATGTCGGCGAGCCAAAAACTGGGCTAAAATCGTGCAGTCTGAACGCGGCTCTACTCTTCATTCAAAGCTTTGATTCAGCCTCTCAGGGGCTGTTACCTAGCAACACTATATGATGTGGACGTAGTAACCCATAGTGAGGCTAGACATGGATTTGAATATAAATCGCTCTTCTCTGCATGCAATGCTCTGTCTTTCTGTTTCCAGTGCTTACTGACAGCATTGTTAAGTGAAGAGTGTGTGTTGTTTTATTTGAGATCAGTGTGTGGTCATTATCTCTTCCTCACTGTAGACGAAACACTGGAAAGGGACAGAGTCTGTCCCTGCACGAGGCCTCGTTAATTTAATTAGCTGAGTTTTATCTACTCAAGAGACACAGCTTGAGCTTTGCGTTCACACTCATGTCCCCTTGTTTTTACTTCCAGACAGCCACAAGCAAAGTAAAAATTTGGATGCTTAAAAATCTATTATCATTTGTTCACCATCATGTCGTTCCAAACCCATATGAGTTGAAATGTCACCAATATGTCACTCTAAAAAATGTTTTCCATGCTTGGATTGGATGTTTAATGTAATGCCACTGAATTACAGCATGTGTGCTTGTTTGCAACATTTCCACTCATCTGTTTTGTTTCAAAGTCACTCGCAGTATGAGGCAGTAATGGAAGGATTGACTCCACAGGCCTCTGATCTGCTTTCCTTCTCCGTTTGCAGTCACCAGCTTTGATTTGTTAAAACTCTGTCTCACGTCTCCGCTGGTGCACTGCAGAGCCAATATGGCCGCCGTGCTGTTGAGCCATAATGGCTGTCTCAGCGGGGGTTTCCCCTCACATCCTCTCTGGTCTGTGAGAGATAACACAGCCTGCTGATTACTGCACCACTGCTCAGATCTCTCATTATAAAGCCTGCGAGATTTAATTTGAACATGGGGTTGTTTTCAAAACATCACCTATATGCACCGTCAGTGGCAGGAATAGCTTTTAGGAGGTACTTTCATTAGTCCATAATACCCCTGTGGCCACCAGATTAAATAAAGTTTTATTTTTAGATGCATGTAAACAGAAGGTGAGAAATAAGTCTGACAAGCTGCATCGTTGAACACATAAAGGACTGGATTCTTTAGTAGTGCTTGCTAAGGCTATGAATAATAAAGTTCCTCAAACCATGAGGCTATTTTGACTTAAAAAATGTCAGGGTAGTACAACTGCAACATTACAGCATCATATATCATAGTTGGATCACATGACTTTGTTAGTTGCACCACATGACTTTGATTTCACAGATAAAAGATATTAGTATTTCTTGAATATATATATATATATATATATATATATATATATATATATATATATATATATATATAGAGGAAGCAATAATAAAACATTTTTATCTGCAAAATAAAGCTGCTCAATAAGTTAGCTGAACCACATGAGTCTGCTGGTCGTGCCGCTTGACTTTGATTTTTCAGGAAGTACAAGAAATAAATGTATATTAGTATTTTAGATTTAAGTTCATCAGAAGAAATAATAAAATTTGTTTGCAAAATCAAAACATCTATATGATATTAGATCACATGACTTTGCAAAATTATATCATTATTTGCGGTGCAACCAACAGACAAGAGTTTTTAATTATCATTATTTTAATATACAATAAATAATAATAAAACGCTTTTGCAAAATCAAGGCATGTGTTGTGACAAACACATTCATGTGGTCCAACAGACAAAACTGTTTTAATAATAAAGCAAAACATAAGATATTGTGTTTTAATAATAACAGCAAAATCAAAGTAAAGTGTTATGACTTAAAATTTATGTGGTCCAACAGACAAAAGTGTTTATTAATAAAAGCACAACAAAAGATATTGTGTTTTAATAATAAAAGCAAAATTAAAGTAATATGTTGTGACAAACACTTTCATTTGGTCCAACAGACAAAACTGTTTTAATAATAAAAGCAAAACATACGAAATTTTGTATAATTAATAAAAGCTAAATTATTTCCAAAAGTCGTGTGGTCTAAATAACTCATCATAGAAATGACTACTGCAAACCTTTACTAATGTGTTAAGCCTTTTAAAATTCTAGATTTTTTTGCTCTTTTTGTGACAAGGTTAAGTTAGTTCAGGTTGTGAAATGTCATTGTCAGAGTTTTCAAATTGCTAATATTTATTAAATAAATAAACACTTTTCAGCTTGAAAAATGTATGCTCTAAAACTTTTAAAAACTTTTTTGAAAATTATTGTTAAGATGTAAGATTTCTAAGATCAGGTTTTGTAATCATAATCTGATAACAGTCTACTCAGGCTATGGCAGATGAAGATGAGGGTTTAGGGTTTGATGAGAGAGCATGTGGGTGGTAAACGTTTGCTCTCAGATTGATGGAGGGGCCACTAAATCAGTGTGGCCCAACTTTGAAATCAAAATCAGTACCTATCCCACTCTGTCATTAATCAAGGGAAATGGCAGACCTCCCAAATTGCACCGTCCCTCAGGTCATGGGGTTTTAGAGCATGTGTTTGGAGGTCCAAATCACTTTCCACGTAATCAATTTTTGCTTCAGGCCAGCGTCTTTTTAGTGTGTAGCCCTGATTACTACTGAGTCCTCCCATCAGATCTGCATCATCACAACATGCTCTTAAAATCACTGCTGTTGTTCCCTTATATCAGGCCCCTCCGAGTCAAGCTTGTACCTGATATCGTCTTTAACTCTCAGAGCTGTTGTTCCAATAATAGGAAGATGGCAGACTTGTCAATATCCACTCGGGGGAAATCAAACAATATTTTGGAACTTTGCAACTGTGCAAGACAGCTGTTCAGCTTCCTACATCCCATAGTTTAATACTCTAGTTCCACAAAGAGTCCAAAACCACAGTTTTAAGCAAAGACCAAATGGTTTGCCTTGGCAAGAAAATAAAACCATCATAAGCAGGTAACTATTAGCGGGTAACTAAATTTTATTTTATTTATTTATTAAATTTTTTTGTGTGTTTTTTTTCACTAAATTTAGCATTTCTTTCATTACATTTATACTTTTTTGCCTAAATATCATTATTTAAATATATTTTATTAATAAAGTAAATAAATGTTAAATATTAAATTACAGTACAATACTTTATAATGACCGGTAAGCATTGTTAATGGTCTTTTATGGTAAAATCTCTCTCTACCAACCATTGTTATGTTTGACAGGAAACTGATTTTGGACTCGTACCACATCTAGCCACTAGACAAATGATTTCTACTTGACGCGCAGTCTATCAGAAGCTATACAGTAGCTTCACTAAAAGCCTAAGATATAATTATTGATCCTCATGGTTGTAGCCTTTCATTTGTATTGATTGTGTGTGTGAGACAGTGAATGTGAGATGAACCTGTCTGGCTGTGATTGAGAGCTCTCTTTATGGATGTACAAGTTTTTGTTGTCACATCCTCAAATTCAGTCATACATCTGACATTCTGCCCATTTTCTTTCAAATGTCAGTTATCTTTTCGAATCGTCGACCCGAAAGCTTTATCAAGCTCCTTTCCAGGTTGCAAGGATATTTTTTTTTGCCCACCTACTCTTGACACTTGATGACCTTTTCATCTTTGTTGACACTTTTTCTTTGATTTCCTCACCTCTTTGAAATCTGAAAGCGAGCAAAACGTGCTGCACGGACAACAAAAATGATTAATTTAGTTTTTTTTTTTTTGTACTGGTTGCAGAGAAAGGTTGAGACTCAGCACGGTTGAACCTGCTGCTGTTTTGAACTTTTGTGTGAGCTTTTTATGTCTATAAATGTTCTTTTATCTCTGTTCATACTGAAGGAGACAACAGAGGCAATTAAGATGTACATACTGTACAATAAAAGTTTTTTTTTTACACACATCTTCTCCATCTTTCTCTTCCTCAGAGTGCCCAGTTCTACAAGGTTACAAATGAAAACCATCACAAGGCAGCAGACGAGGTCAACGCCAAGTTTAAGTGAGTTCAGAATAACACACTCAAAAAGTCCAAATACAGTTACTCCACATGCTGTTATTCATTATTTTTAAAGCTTGATCAATGTGGCTTTTATGATTATTGTGCACCATATATCTTTTATAACTTAGTATTTTGTGCTAATTTATTTATCTGAAATAGTTTTCCCTTTATCTTAAGTATTATTATACATACACAATAATACAGCGTACACACACACTATAATACATGTACAATAATTTCTTTTTTTATAAGACAAAAATGAAAGTTTTCATTATTTACTCACTTTTATATCATTTTCTATCCATATCATTATATCATAAACTGTATGACTGACTGACTTCTGTTGAACACAAAAGAAGACATTTAGACAAATGTCCAAGCTGCTCACTTCCATACAGTTAAAGTGAATGAGTAAATAATGACCAGAATTTCATATCCCTTTGAATCTACAAACACATATGCAATCATGGATTACCTGATCCGGAAACACGCTTAAGATGTTTCTCTCATATATTGTGACAAACTTCCAGTCTTGTCATGAATGTGAAGTCTTGTCCATTAGGCTACTGTAGCTAGAAACATGTAACTGAGGAGCTCTACAATTATAGGACATTTTGGCTCCATATGTCTTAATGTGGCCTATTAGCCCCAATAGTAATGCATGTTGGCTAAGGGGAAGTGAAAGGAGGCCAGCCTGTTTCAGGACTAGCCTGCGCTCACAGATCGCATTAGGCTGTCATTATACCTCTTCCTCAGTGCCAACACAGGGATCATCGTCTCTTTAGAAATGTCAGAAATTGATTTGTGGTGTCCAGTGGGGCAGAATTGGAGTCTGGAGGGGGGAGGTTGTGCAGCTAATGCTAAATTGCATTAAGAAATGCATTAAAATAGCATTAGCCTGACATGGTTCTTCGCACAGGCCTGGGCTGGGGTGTCATGTGACCAGCGAGGCCACAGTGGATGCTCTGATTGGCTGATTGCATTAGAGAGGTGCATTAGCAGCACTGTGATTGGATTACGGGATGGTGGGAGGAGAGCGTGTGAGAGGGTTTTTGTATGTAATGAAATGTCTTCAGGGTCTGATGTTACATGAGGAAAGATCCAAGCTTTACTGACTTCGAGAATAATGAGGTTTAACGGCATGTGCGTGGGAAAGACAAAAAGAAACTGCAAAGTCTCTGTAAGCTATGAATGATGGGGCCACAGGTGTGTGTGTGTGTGTGTGTGTGTATGTTTAGGTTCTACATTAGAAACACATCTATCTGTATTGCTTTTCCCAAATGGATATTCCAACATTATTCTCCCTCTAAAGGGAAAACAGGTGATAAGATACTATCAGAAATTGGGTTGGGTAATAAGAATGAAGTGCGTTTTGTCTGAGGCTTTTGATTTCCTGAAAGTTGAAACTGCCCTAGAGATGGAGGTCTAAATCTGCATAAACGATGGAATTAACATGAGTTTGATATGATAATCTTTTGCTTGAAGCTGTAAATGGTTGTCTCTTCAACGTCTTCATTCTCTTAGTAGCTGAAAGCTTTTTGATGTGCATGTGGGTTTGGTTTCTGGAAAATCTGTCTGTCTTCCCTTATGTTGTGCATAATAAGATGGCAATGCCATGAACGTTTGCCATGATTTTATTTTATGCATTGAGCATTGGTGGAATTTCTCTCCAAAATGTTGGTTTTAGTGGTGTAAAAACTAATTTGATGTCAACAGTGAATGGCATGGATTAGTAGGCCAAACAGCACTTGGAGCACCTAGAAACAAAGCAATATGGGGACAAAGTGGTAGTTTAGGGTTGGAATGACTTTATCAACCAGTGGGCTGGAGATATGGTTTAAGGTTAAGAATTTGAACCGATAAGATGGGCGAAAGTAGAGTTTAGGATTTAGGGTTGAGGGATGGGGTTTGAGGTCAAGGTTAAGTGAGGATTAAGATGTTTAGAGGTTAGGTGTTGAAAAATAGAGGTTAGGGTTTTGGGGGTAAACATTTAGGAGGGGTTTGAATTGGATTGGGAATGGTTGAGATGGTTTTAAGGTTGAAAATTGGGGGTCAGGGTTAGGAATATAGGGGTTGGATTTAGAGACAATGGATATGGTTAGGGCTATGATTTGGAATGTTGTTCTTGGAACAGCAAAGGTTTTCGATCAGAGGATGTTAAAAGTATGGCATACACTGCTGCTAAATTCGGATATCAGTTCACCTTTTAGTCCTGTTCTGTTCACAGACAGTTCAGTCATTTACAGGAGTGACAACCACTATTTACAACCAAATTAGCTTTCAAAAAATGTAGGCAGTGACGTGTACTGTACAGGAATTGTTAATGACGTTATTTAAATATGTATAAGAGTTTTGATGCAAGAAATCCCAGGGAACAACTATTTTATGTTGCCAGATCTTACTATAAAATAATGACAAATAAGTACAAGCCTATAATAAACTAAAAATCCAATTGCATTATCCTAAAAATAAACCATTTACCAACATTTCATAACCTGCATCTGCCTTCTTTATTAACTGCATAAAAATGAATTCGCTTTACCTTGAGCCTACACAACAAGCCAAACAGTTGCTTATTCAAGTGTCTTAAGTGGCTTATAATAAGCAGACATGGCAACATTTCAAGAGCTCTGTCAACTGTGTTTAGATTAAAATAGCCAAACATAACAAGTCTTTGGTCACTGTAATATTACTTTGGTCAAAAATAGTGAATACCAAACATGCCACATGCTATTTTGTGAATAAATAAAATGATAATTTAGAGGAATCGTTCACCTTTTAAATGTTTGTCACTCCTGAAATTTAATAGTGTGTACATGGCCCATGTTTATATGTACATGATCACACATGCATTTGATGCTGTTCACAGACACACACACACACATACACACACAAAACTTCTGCTTCCTCATAAACTTATGCAAACACACATCCTGTCAAGCTACGCAGCCGTGGATGCTGGATGAATTACAGATAAATGCTTGAGTGGAAGAGTGTGATGTTTTCTCCAGCCACCTGTCAGCGCTGACCTTTGCCTCATTCCTGTGATGCTGTGTTTAAGCATGCACTCTGTGTGTTTGTCTTGTGTCCCCAGGGGGTTGCCATATTCTGTCACACCAAAGCAGTTTCACAGCGTTGACCTCTCCCTATGTTCTGCTATCTTCTGTTTTCTGAATGAGTTTAGATGTCCCTGCTCACCCAGTTTAGTCGCCCATTAACGTGGCCTGTTTGAGTCAAAGGGCACTTGTTGGAATTAGTGTCCCAGTGCGCTGTTATTGTGATTTTCAGTATGCTTTTAATGAATACTTAAACCAAATATGGACTAAGGCCTTAAACGTGTTCTACACAAGTATGTGGATACAAACACTTGGTTTCATGCATCATTGTCGGAATGTGTTATAATGTGCATAAGGCCTATATATAAGCATTGCTGTTACTGTCATGGGATGCTATAATGGGCATTAGTATAAAACAGTTTTTTTACAGTCAGATACTAAAATCCATTAGTATTTTGTGAATATAAATTCTAAAATAAATTGTTGGAAATACAACTGAACTTATGGCAGTTCTGATAAATTATAATTATTCTTTTATTATTTAATTATATATATATAAATATAAATATATATATATATATATATATATATATATATATATATATATATACAGACTAGGGCTGCACGATATTGGGGAAAAATTACATTGCGATATTTAATTTTTCTGCGATATATATTGCGATATGAAATCTAATCAAATTTTTTCTTACAAACAAAAATGGGGTGAGCAGATTTACATTCTCATTTTAAATGATTTAAACATCGACACCATCGTGTCAATTGATTAATATGCGCGATGGAGAGAGAGCAAGACAGCGCTCGTGTTGTTTGAAGTGTGCGGCCGAGGCTCGCTCTCTCTCTCTCGCGCGCTCGCTCTCTCTCTCTCGTGCTCTCTCTCTCTCGTGCGCTCTCTCTCTCGCGCTCTCTCTCGCACGCACGCGCGCTCGCTCTCTCTCTCTCGCGTGCTCTCTCTGGCCCATACAGTTAATGAATAACGGATCAACTACAACAACCTACATCGCACATCCTGCGATGTGACTATCGTGGATTCGTACATCGCGATATCGATGCTTAAACGACACATCGTGCAGCCCTAATACAGACACACACACACACACAATAATTAATTATAATAATTTTATAATTGTAATTTTTACACTTTCAAAAAATTATCATACATTTAGAAATTTCAATTAAAAAATGATTTTGTTAGTCAGATATTAAAATTGAGTAGTATAAATAATTTTTTTAATTAAATTATTTATTATATATTCAAATAATTGTGAATATATTATTTCATTTATATCACTTTAATACAATTTTTATCTTTCTAAAATTTATTTTGTGTAAATAAAAACAATAAATACTAAAATGTGTTGTACTACAACTTATTTTAATAATACTACAATTTCATCTATTTATAATAAATTATTATTTTCCAGTATTCTTCTTCTTGTTCTTCTTGTTATGCTTCTTCTTGTTGTTGTTGTTCTTCTTCTCTGTCTTTTTCTATTATTATTATTATTAAATTATGTATTATAGATCTATATATTATATATACATTTTATTTAAAAAAAATGACTTTGTTATTAAATTCTGTATGTTTTTAACAGTTAACTTTGAATATTTAATGTAAAATAAACATTTTACAGGATTACATTTTAAAGTACTGGAAATGAGCGTACACAATTTAATATCTGATATCAAAATTTTTTAATTCTTAATATCAACTGATAACCGATACAATACTGATGCACTGTGCATCCCTAGCACCTGCATTTGCATACATTCATAGAGATTATTTCTGACCCTGCATGACATCGTGTTGGCATTCGTTGGAAAAACCCCATCATACACTGCAAGATCTCAGACTGTAATAGGCTACTCTTTAGAAGAAATAACTCCTCTTAAAAGGCCATGAAGTTTGACTGCCAATTGAAACACAGCTTGACCTGTTTCAGAGAACACAATTATAGCTATTACAAGGAATATAAGTGAACTAGCCACAATATTTAAGCTAAGTGTTCTGTTTTAAAAGAGGTCATTCTAAGGCTTGACGTCAAAGAATATCATTGTAGAGTAAATGGCCTTCTTACTCAACAAGAAAAGCTCCACACACACACAGTTATGTCTGGCGCTGCCACAGGTTATCAAACCCTCATAATCTTCAAAAGTGTCTCTCCAGACTCCAGGCTGGCCACTTTTAGCTCTGTTACATCTTTACCTTGTCTAGGTTTACCTATATATCATTCTCTTATCTTCCCTCCCACCCCTTCACCTTTTTGTTTTGCCGTTCACACCCTGGTATCAGACCTCTTTTCTCATCTTCTCCATCCAGAAGCCTCTCTTCTTTTGCCCAATTCCACCTTTTCCTTCCATCCCGACAGGTAATGGGATGATGCGAGTTGGTTTCGGAGCCCGGGCCTCTCGTCTTTGCTGATGGATCGCGTTTTAAAAACACCGAAAATGAACGCTTATCATTTTTCTTCGTAACTGCTTCATTCGTTTTGATTTCTGTCCGCCTGTCACACACGCCGTCAGCTCCTAAATGAACATACATGTGGTTTTTTTCAGAAGTGGACGCTTAACCTCTTCACCCCACTAGACTGCGAGTGCTCATAATGATGACGGATAGTCACATGTCTGTTAAGAGAGAGATCCCAGTTCATCCCGCGCCGACTGTAAAACACTGGACTGATATTTCATTAGTCTTGATTTGCCAGAATTAAGACTGTTTGAGAAATGCATGCTGGTATTTGAATAAGCTAAATGCTGCAGGAAGAGCGTCTTTGTGTCTTTGTTTGCCCCTTTTTCCCCGTGCTGCTGCAGCCGAATGGTTTTTGCCTAGTAAATCCCCTACAGACCTGCACACCTATAGGAAGTCCTTCATGTGCTAGTGTAGGTTAAAAGGAAGGTTGCAGAAGCATGGGGTAATTTAGAGCGCAGTCTCTTTCCGTTCTTTTCCTGCCTTTCTTTCAGAAGCTCTTTTTTTTTCTCGCTCCTCCTGTGATAAAGCATCTCATATCTGTGTGTCTCTCTCAGCCCTCGGTGTCACAGTCGTCCAAGCGCCTGCTCGCTGTGATTTATGAGCCACGTCTACTTCTTTTCTTCCAAAAACCATTTCAGCTGGACGGAGGGATTTACGCGGGGACATAAATAAATATATACACGTCTGCGATATTATAGAGCTGTCCTGCATTTTGACGCCTGATCTGAGGGAGAGAAGGGGAGAAGTAAAAAAGATTGCGAAGGTGCCATTCAGCTCTGTTGATGTGTGGGTATATTACACATCATAATGCTATTAAACTAAGTATTAAAACTCACATCATGTGTTTGAATAGCAAAATTGTTGTTGTTTTTTCCTCACAGTTTTTATTTTCAATTCTAAATTGCACACTATTATACGTATAATGTGCAAGATTAGAAGTAGTGTGTACCAGATCATCATTTCAGAAGTATACATATATTTTCAGCTAATATTATCCATAGATCCTTGTGGTACAGAGGATTGGCAGTTGTATTTGATCTTTTGATGCTACCTGCATTACTTTTTTTTTTATTTGAAATGTGAATTGAAATTAATATAAAAAATGCATATTCATCATTGTCAGAGGAAATATTTGTTACTGTTTTTGAAAGAAGTCACTTATGCTCATCAAGGCAGATCAAAAATGCAGTAAAAACATTTATATTGTGAAATATTATTTCAGTTCAGAGAATCTGTTTATTTTCAGCAGCCATATCCAATCTTTAGTGTCACATAATTTTTCAGAAATATTTTTAATATTCTGATTTGTGCTCAAGAAACATTTTTATTATCAGTGTTGAAAACAGTATCACTGATTAATATGTTTGTGGAAAGAGTTTTTTATATATATATATATATTAGGGCTGCACGATGTGTCGTTTAAGCATCGATATCGCGATGTACGAATCCACGATAGTCACATCGCAGGATGTGTGATGTAGGCTGTCGTAGTTGATCCGTTATTCAGTAACTGTACGGGCCAGCTGCTCCCCGGCCCTTGACGAATGTGATTCGTGGAGAGCGCGGGAGAGAGAGCGCGCGAGAAAGAAAGAGAGAGAGAGAGAGAGAGAGAGAGAGAGCGCACAAGAGAAAGCGTGCGAGAGAAAGAGCGCGCAAGAGAGAGCGCGAGAGAGCACGAGAGACAGAGGGAGAGAGAGAGACAGAGCGAGCCCCGCCCGCACGGTCATTGTGTTCAAACAACACGAGCGCTGTCTTGCTCTCTCTCTCTCCCTCGCGCATATTAATCAATTGACATGGTGGTGTCAATGTTTAAATAATTTAAAGGAGCTATGTGGAGGTTTTTACTTAAAAAAAAAAAAATATGAGCCATGTATGAGCCAACCATGATGTAAAAAAAAGAATGACACCTCGACTGTCCACCACGGTTGCCTCTATCAGCCTGTAGGCTCAATTGTGTGTGGAGGAGTCGGGCCCGAATTGGCGCGAAAATTCACAAAATGTGACGTCATGCACGTTCTCGTCTACTTGGGCTTACAACCGTACGGCACGCCAGCCATTATAGTAAGCAGCGGCACTAGTGTTTTCAAATGGACTCTGCGGATGGAAAGAAGCGACCAGCCTCCAGCACAATTCAGACACCCACGGACACTCCTCGTGAGTAAAAAAAAAAAAAAAAAAATAAGAGCGTGCGCACTGAGAACGAGCATGAGACTGGCTGCAGTTCCTCTAATGGCCACTGGTGTCAGTAACGGTTAGAAATTTCAGAACCTACGCAATGCTCCTTTAAAATGAGAATGCAAGTGTGCTCAGCCCATTTTTGTTTGTAAGAAAAAATTAGATTAGATTTCATATCGCAATATATATCACAGAAAAAAATATATCGCAATGTCATTTTTTCCCAATATCGTGCAGCCCTAATATATATATATATGTATATGTATATGTAATTTTTTTTTTTCAGAAAATGTATTGAATTAAAAAGTTAAGATAAACAGCATTTGTAATTTTGGGTAACAAAATATCTCAATTGTCACAGTATGTCTGTACTGACTAAAATTATTAATTTCTTAATTGAAAAAAAAAACGTATTGAACCTAAAGTTTTGTACAGCATTGTACATTTTACATTTATATTTCATTTATATGTTTAGAATTAAAAAAATTATGTAATTCAGTCATTTTTAAGGTTTTTAGCTGTCAATTCCATTTATTGTATATATTCTATATCTAAAAATTCTCTATTTCTATTATTGTCCTTGAACATAGAAGCACAAATTTTCTGTCTTGTTTTATCCATTTCTTAACTCTGTGTTTCTTTTTGCCTTTTTCTGATGTTTTTAATTTATTTTTTCCTGTGATAGTCTAGAAGAGGGATGATGTGTGATAGAGAGCAGCTGTGTGTATTTAAGTGAACGGATTGAGGAAAGGACAGAGAGATATAGAAAGACAAGGATAAGAAAAGAGAGAGGGTGAATCCCCAGTCCTTCCGGGACCCAAAGAGTTGAGACGGTGACTGACAGCGGGCGTCCATTCACTCCTTCATTCATCCGCCCTTCAGAGCAGCTAATATGAATGACGGCGCGGATTAGACCGCGTCTGATCTAGAAAGAGTGCCTCTCTGAATAGAGCAGGATAACATCTCCCTTCCACCCCAATCCTTTCTTTGCCTATTGCTGTCCCAAAGGTCACCCCTGTCAAATGAAGAGTTTTGTGTGTGTGTTCTAATCCTCCGGGGACAGAGGTGATGTTTCGTTTTAGGCCACATTGGGCCTCAGATTTCATGGGAACTGGGTGGTCTTCATCTGTATGCCCAGTGTGACCCACTGTGTCCTCTGGATCACATTCAGAGAATGGTATTTGGTTAAAAATCTGCTCTTTTTTTGTGACCTGGAAGGATGGACGAGTTGTTGATAGCGATCTGCAAGGGCTTGCAAAATCCAGCAGGAAACTCAATGCTGTCTGGGTCAAAGATGGAAATTCTGGGGTGTTTGCAAATACATTTTGGAAAAAGCGTTCGAGATGAGTTGCTTGCTAAGTCTCACCATTGTAGTTTCTTCCAAAATACCATTAGAGTTGCATACAGATATTGATACTACATCAAAACATTAAATTATAGATCATCAATTTTTTTGTCACAAAATGTAAATTGATATTGCTGTCTATCGGATTTATTGGTGCAGACTGTTGGGCTTAGACAAATGGTACAGCTGGTGGGTTTAGACGCAGGTGTGTGTGTGTGTCAGAGAGGGACCATCTTACAACTGGAGAGTCTACACATCAGAGACACAAGCTGCACTGATTAATACTGCTTTCAGTTGTCTGGGTGGGTGGCTTTACTTAGCTGTACTTAGGGGACAAAACTGTCAGCAGAAGTTAACTAAATCTGACAAATTCCCTGTGGAGACATATGTGAAGGTCATCTAAAGTCAAAACCGATTAATATATTAGGTAAATTGTGTTTTTATTTATTCTAAAAATGCCAAAAAGTTAATTTTTGTTTGAGTTTAGGTTAGTAACAGTAACCAGCTTTATAAAAACCTATGGCTTCTGTTGATTTAGGCTGAATATGTGTGGTTCAGGATGTCTTCAGCTGATGTATGTCTTGAAGCAGCACCTCGTTAGACCTCCTGCACTGTGATCCAACATGCAATTATGCTGCAAACTAATTCTGCACCAATCAATTCTGCTATTGATAAGCCATTGATCTGATGTTTACTTGTGAAAACAAAGCAGGAATATCATTTAACAGCTCTTTATCACTGCCACGGGATCAGTTCATTAAAAATGGAAAATGTAATAATGATGGATGACCACATTCATTTGCTAAATATATCTGTCCTCTGACTGTTTTTACTCTCTCCTTCTTCCCCTCTTTTACTTTTTTGTTCTCTCTCTCAGGCGATATGAAATTAGTCCAGTGTGCACCGACCTTCAGGGCCAGATTCTGAAGTGCTACAGAGAAAATGCTGGAAAAACTCTGCTGTGCTCTAACATCGCCTCTCAATACATGCAGTGTGTCAACAGTGCAAAACAGGTAAATATCTGAGTGTGTGTCTATGAGATTAAATGTACTATTTTTCAGAAGTTAGCTTTTGTAATAAATAAGAATATATATTATAATTAATACGTATATATATATATATATATAATTTGTAAAAAATTATATATAATACTAATACTTGTGTGTGTATATATATATATATATATATATATATATATATATATATATATATATATATATATATACAAGTATATATAAGTATTAGTATTATATATAATTTTTTACAAATATCAATATGTCTGTAGTTTATTCTCATATTTATATATAATAAAAAAGTTCACCTTAAATACATGTTTAAGACAGTATACTTAAATACATGAGAAATGCTTCAACATAATATGAAATGTTAATTTTTTAAATATAAATGTAAAATAGGTTGTAGAATTAAATCTTCACTCATGTAAGTCAAAAACCTCTGTTGCTTTTGCCCATAGTGCTAATAGTAGTATTAAGACCTTCCAGTGTGTGCGTCTTCTGTTTGTATGTTCTACCATTTCCCAGCAACCCCAGCGTACGAATTAGTATCTGCAGCTGCTGTTTAGCCCATGACATTAAGATCCAGTGAAACTGCCTTGCCGTTCTCTCCAAGCCCTGTATTAACACACTCTCTGCCTGACCCACACCTCCATTTGCAAAACCAAACTTCTGTCCAGTGTTCTCTGACTTTCCGCTTGGCTACCGGCTACACTAAGTTCACTCTAAATTGTAGGCTCAGACGAAAGACTCATTTCCATAATTCCAGCTGACAGCTGCTGTTCTTGGTGCAGGCCTAAGTGTGTGTTAAATGAAGTAAGTGGGAACAGGGACGTGTCATTTAAATAGCGTCGTCCCACAATCCCCCTTCCCAGCATCCCTGGTCCGGATTCCGTAATGCAAGGATGGAAATGGGCAGCATTGGACCGACCCTCTCCAAAAATCTCCTCTGCACACTCAAGCAATTCCATGCAAACACAATTTATATTCAGATGTGTCTTTCCATTAGATTTTTACAACAGCACAGTTTGGGGAGCGAGAGCGAAAGAATGTTGCCCTCTGGGGTATTAGTTTAAAGCAGCGCTGTGAATTCTGCTGCACTTAAGCAATACATCATGTAAATAAAGAGATGTTTTATTCATTGTTGTGTATGCGGCAAATTTACCTGTAACTTCTTTAGCATTTCTAATGTTTTCGTGTTTTTGTGTTTGCGTATATGCATGTTCTTTTGCGCAGGCCTGTTCTTAGTATTGCTGTTTGGTAAATGTAATATGGATTCCAATAATGGCATGAGGTATTTTATGATTTTATTGACTCTGCTGTGAGGAACAGAGGTTACCTGTTTAATAAAATTGTATTAGTCACACAGGAAGACCAAAAAACAACAGCCAGCATAACAAAATAGCTAAACTGATTATGCGATTTGTGTATATGTGAGAGAAAGGGATGTAGGGCTGTGCAGCCAAGCAAAATGTCTATTTTGAATATCTGAAGAGCTATGGTTTGCTGTACAGATACCATTTACTTCAGCTAAACACTTTTTTGAATGTATTAGTCTGTTTCTTATGGAAGCCCATTTCCACCACTAAATAAATAAGAAAAAAAAAGGTAATTGTGAGATTTATCTAGATTTATTTTTTCTCTCGCAAATGCATGTTTACATCTCGCAATTGCGAGAAAAAATTTGGCAATGACCTTTTTTTTATTCAGTAGTGGAAACGGGCTTCCATAACTCCATAAAAAAATATATTTTTGACCAATTCAATAAAAGAATCATCATAAGAGTTTTTTTTTTCTTTTTTTTTTTTTTTTACTCTACACATTTTTCCTTTGTTCTGTGTTGTTTTGTTTAATTCGTTTTGTTTGTTTTGTTTTGTTGTGCTCTGTTTTGTTTGGTTTTTCGTAGGCTTTTTTTTTTTTTTTGTTAGCATGATCACTATGCAGTAGAGACGTGTCGTGTATTTATTGTCTTAACATCAGAACCCAGACTTTCATTTGTTTTCTTTATTCAGTTCAGACTGCAAACACTAAATATGCTATGGTGAAATATAATCATAGCATCATAGTAAATTAGATCAAATAGTGTTTATCATAGGAAATTAGATCAAATAAATGCTTTGTCTGGTCTGTAATGTTTTGACTTGCATTGTTTTGATTTTAAAGGATGAGGGCATGTCAAACAATCTTTCCATGCTGGCATCAGTCTAATTTGGCTAAATCTTCTACCAAGTAGCACTCTGCGACCTTGGCTTTGACTTGCAATGTATTGTAGGTTCTCCTTCAATCCCTGGCATTTTTTACTTCCATCTATCGCCACTGTAGATCACAATGTCTAAAATTCTGGCCAGTCCTTGCTTGTCTGTCTGGATCTGGAAGTCCCTCGGGATCTTATCTTTGTCATTTTCAGAGAACAAGGACCAGATAGCTCTGTATATTTGTATAAACAAGTCTTATTGAAAGAATCTAGATAGAGTGGCTATAATCAGTGGTCACCATTGCTAAAGAGCGAAAGAGGAATGAATTCCCCTGATACGGCCTGAGTACTAGAGAGGGTAACAACAGTGTTCGGTCACGGCTGTGGCTTTGTGGACGTAATTACTCCATGGTTTATCTTTGCTGGACTGATAATATTTTGGCTGTGACCTTCTTCTCCTTCTTCCATCACTTTGTGAAGCAGTGACTGTGGTACAACCCCAAGCCGATAGTGCCCTGAGCCCAGAGATAAAGTATACGCCCTCTTCCTCTCAAAGCACCATGAATACTACTTTATCATCAGCGATCTCTCATTCGCTCTTTCTTATTCCTAACGCGTGGTCAAACACTCCTCACCCTCTCTCCCTCCCTCCCTCTCTCTCTTCTCTTTTCTTCTCTTCTCTCAACTGTGGTCCACTCTTATAGGAAAGAGTGGAAGAGTTTGTGACTACAGCATCTGTTTGTGCCAAGGCCTCAAACTTGTGTCCTTCAGAGGTTTGGGACAAATGCCCCCACCTGTACGAGTGTTTTTCAAATTTTCAAATTAAGCATTACGAAATCATGCTCAAAATAAACAGTGAGTGCGTGAGAGAGATAAAAAAATGCATTGCCTTACTGCAGTGCCTTAAAGATTTATTTACGCCTGTATTGTATATCTTCAGATAACAAAAAGATGATATACTACTGTTTTCAATACAATAAAAGTAAGTTGTGACTAAGGATTTTTATTATTATTGAGTACTATTAGAGTATTTATTATTATTTTATCAGTGTTTATTTTTATTTTTTTGCCTTTTCAATTTTCGTTTTCGTTTTAGTATTTATGCAATTTTTTCATTTTCTGTAGTGTTTGTATTTTATTAAATTATTATTAATTTTTTTTTTTTTGGTCACACTTTATTTTAAGGTCCAATTCTCACCACTATGACTTTTGCCTCAATAAACTCCTAATTTGCTACTTTTTTACTAGTTTGTAAGATACTGGTATTGGGTAAGATTAGGGATGTAGAATATGTTCATGCCGAATATGTGCTTAATAATTACTAATAAATATGTGTTAATAATAGGCATACTAATAAGCAGTATGTTAATAGAGATAATTGGTCCCTATACTAAAGTGTTTTCGTTTTTTTATATTTTTCATTTATCTTTAAATATATATAAAAATATTTCTATTTAGATTTTTAGTAATTGTAGTACTTCAAGTTTAAAAATAATTGATATCATTTATTTGGCATAAATTAAGTTTTAATTAAATTTAAGTTTTCATCTAATATATGTCATTAATTTGATTTCAACTTTATTTCATTTATTGATGTAGATTTTTAATTGTTTCAGTTTCGGTAATAATAACAAAACAAATTTTTTTATATATATGCACATCTTCAAATTTGGTGCTTTGCATGTGTATATGTACCATAAATCAGATTAAAGAATTTTTTGTGGAAATTCTTTTGCATTTGCATGCATTTTCTCACATAAATTAATCATATGACTTGGCATATAGCACACTATTCTCATGGACTGTTTTTATAGTATGTTATGGACTTTTATAATGCATTTTTTCAGCTTGAAAGTCGGTCACCATCTACTTTTATTGTATGGAAAAGAACAGCACGAACAAAAAAATCCTCATTTAATTTCTTAATAGATGTTAAATATGAATACAAAAATGGTTGCAGCTGCTGAGTTCAAATAAGGACAGATCTGTTGTTTTCTCTCAGAATGTCTCTATGGCTTCTTCCATTTTTATAGTCTTGACGACAGACCGTGACGCCGGTCTATCTTCTCCTCTCCTTCTCTTCCATTCTCTCTCCTTCTCTCACTCTAGGGATTCTTACTTCCTGTTATCGGGTGCAGTAGCCTGTGAGAGATGCATATTGACGGGAAGAAAGAGCCACATGTTTACGTTTGGTTGTGTTGGGGCTTTTTGCTTCCTCCCTGGTTTGCTGTGTGGTTCATCTCTCAAGAATATGCACACATGCACTCACATTCACTCCTTTTTCCTTTTAACTCTCTCGTTCTCCTTGTGAATTTGCATGCAAATGCCGTGGAAACGTGCCACTCTCGCTTTTTTCCTAACACACTTTTTTTTTTTTTGTCTAGGACAAGTTGAGGACCGGAGGTTAAGTCTCTGGGCAGGAAGAGTTGGAGATCTGTTTGTATCAGTGATCTCACCGTTTATCGACTGTTGCCAAGGAAAGACGCCACCCAAAGACACACCTGAGCAGAGCTGAAGCAGAATCTGCAGTCAATTGAGAGCTAGATACCCTTGAACCTTGCTTTTTTTCCTATACCAGTTTTACCTTTCTACCTCCTTCCTGTTATTTCACCTTTATCCAGTAAAAGGGAAACTAGTATCCATTTCTCAAATGGACAGAATCAGTAAGCAGCGGTGATCATACAGTAGGTGGAACTCAAAGGTTCTGAGCACCTGAACCAGAAAATGCACCTTTTTTTGGTTCACAAAGGATAGCGCACACAGTGAAGAGAACTTAACTAGACAACAAATATTGGCCAAACTAGGCCATTCTAGACCCAACCACAGCAGAATCCCAGAACTCTGAGTTGGTTCTAGATTTGGTCGGTCTGGTTGTGTAGTGTCATCATACCTGTGATCCACCCTGCTAACCTACCACAATCACACTTCCCATTGCACTAGTCACATCCTTCAGCTGTTCGTTGTGTTTTTGCGTGTGATGTTCATTACCGTTTTTTGTCTCGTCGTTCACACAAAAAGGTCAGGCCTGATCATCTGATCTGCTTTAAAGAATAAACTATTCAAACCCCAAGCCAGTCTGACTGTGTCCTATTATTGTCTTAATACTAGGGCCTGATTAAACGCATGTAACAAATTAACTACTGTACATGACAATGCATTAATCCGATATGATCACATGATATTTTATATAAAAGCCTACAAATCCAGTCTATTTTGCAATTGAATTTGAGGTTTTGTCTTGTTCAGTCAAATCACATACATTTTGTCTGCGCTGTTTCTTTTAACTGTTTTTCTACATTACATTGGGTCTTGCTATTTTTCAGTCCTGTGCCATAAATGCAGTGTTTTTAAAGACGATTAAAGGGTGTTTTTAAAACTTTTAAATGCTTTTTATTTAGAATTGATTTTACTACAGTTATTTAAATTGCTCCACATATATTTAATGTATCAAATCAGATCACATCTAACTATTTTTCAGTTCTTATGCCAATTTTTTATTTTACTAAATTAATTAGATTGACAGCATTTTGTTACTTTCCCTAGTGGGAAAAAAACTAAAATTTATTTATTTTGTGCTAAGTATACTACAAATACATTTACATATTTACGCGCTAAATAAAAACCCTGCAATTGTAGTTTTGGTATACTAAACTGCTAGTGCACACTTAAAGTCTGCTAAATTGCAACAACTCATTTTGTGCTTAATATACTTCAATTGTGCAGAAGTAGAGATGAAGTCCAACTAAAGATATACTTCGAATTGTGCTAAAGTGGAACTATTCCAAGTGTACTTCAGGTACACTTTAATTGTTATCATCATACAAGATCATGAAATCATTGTTAGTGATATTAACACATGGTAGGCATAATATTAAGAAATGTGCATTGTACAATAAATAAATACTCCAGATAATTTTTTATTATAATTTTTTTGTCAGTTAGCCTTAATATGTCAATAAATATATTTAAAATATATCTAGTATGAAATAAATGTATTTTAAATAATGGCATATGTAATGGCATTTTTTATGCTAGGTTTATTATATGTTTCTTATGCTTTGATGACATTGATTAGGAATAGTTCCATGAAAACCCTTTTTGCCATAGAGTGAAATTATCAAGAGAAAAAATGATCAAGAGAGAACCGCAAAGAATGAGAGCATTTGAGAGTGAAAGCACGTTTCCATCCTTAAGCATAGCCTCTCTCTCTCTCTCTCTCTCTCTCTCTCCCTCCCTCTCTCCCTCTCCCTCTCTCTCTCTCTCTCTCTCTCATATCTCTTTCCCCTCCCTTATTCTCCTCACCATTTTAAATTTATCCATCAGACTATGCAGTGTCGCTCCAGTAGTTCTGGAGAGCAGTGAAAATGCCTCTTCACTTTCAGGCAAAAAGTTTGTTTCTTTGTCAGAAAAGATTTTGAGAAATGTAGTGCTTTACATCACTTGCACACCAATGAATGCTCTGCAGTGAATGGGTGCCGTTAGAATGAGAGTTTAAACAGATTACAAAAACAACACAATAATCCATGACTCTAATCCATCAAAAAACCTGGAACCAACTTATAAACATGCAGATTTTCACTTCAGAAGACATTAATTCATGGACTAGGGTCATGTGAATTACTTGTGTATTATAGTGAAGGTTTTTTTTTTTTTTTTTTTTTTTATCATCAGCTGTTTAAACACTCAATCTGACGGCACCCATTCACTGCAGATTATCCATTGGTGAGCAAGTGATTTTTTGCTAAATTTCTCCAAACCTGTTCCAATGAAGAAACAAACTCATCTACATTTTGTATAGCCTGAAAAGTGAGTACATTTTAGTGCTATCAAATAATTAATCGTGATTAAATAGTTTGACAGCACTAGTACATTTTCAGCCAATTTTCATTTTTGGGTAAATGTAAAGTAAAAATGTTTGTGGTGTATGGTAGTCCAGAAAATGTTCATATCTGTATTCATTTGTAAAAATAGCTATCTCCCCTTTTCTCTGTTCTTGCATTTGTAATCCATATCATTCTTCATCTGTACGCTAAATGGATCCATGCCCTTTATTCCTGCCAGTCTTTTCATGTCTACCTTTTTGCCATTGACATCATGCCCACAAATGTTGGCTGTCTCTCACAGCTCTTGGTTTTCTCCATCATTGCCTCTCAGAAATCAGAGGTTAATCTTCATTCTGTGAAGATTATTCTTCTCAGGGCAGATCTCGCTCTCATCTCCTCCCCTCAGAGCAGCTACAGGGGAAATACTCCTAAGTCCTGTCTACTTTATCAGTGCTTTTCCTCTCTTTCTACTCCTTTTCTCTGATAGCTTTTCAGATTGTTCCTGTTTGTGTGCTGTGTGAATGTTTCTGCCGGCTGTAATCGAAGAGAGTTTCTCACCGAGGGATTATGGATTCTCTCTCTGTGTTTCTCAGGTACTCTAATCCTTGCCAACTAAAACTGGCTTTATTCGAGTGACAACTGAACCATCATTTCAGATTCCCTGTTACATCTTTAAGTAATAGTTCACCAAGAAAAAAACAAATTGGCCTCATTTGCTCACCCTTATTCATTCTAAACCTGTAAGATTTAAAGAAAGATATTTTGAAGATTGTTCATGCTGTTTTTATCTTTTGTTTTTGATTTTTTTTTCTCCCCTATGGCAGAGGTTGATGTTGACCAAAAGCGTGGTGGGGGGGGGGGGGGGGGTCCTAAAAAAACTATTTAATGTTGCTGTTGTGTAATTGACAGAGGCACTTTAAATAGGTTTTATTTTGAAGGAGTTATACACACATTCTCAAAGTAAAAAAATATTGAATACGACTCCTAGCTGAGGTCACTTCGACTGTTCTCAGAGCAGTAGTTTGCATTTGTCTAAGCAATGAGGTGCGAATAATCTATCTACTCTAGGTGCTCCAGGGGCGGAGCTTACTGGGACATTCTGGTATATAATTCTGGTTTTGTGCACTTGTAGCACACAGGCCCTGCCGTGGGGCAACAGAGTTCATTATTATAATGGGGAGGCAGATGGCAGTCCTTTCTATGGGCTCTGCTAGCCTGATGGCTCTATTCATTAACACGCTATATCCTCTAACATGCTCTCCAAATAATTTATAAACTGAAGACTTTCTCTGTCTTCACCCACACTTCTCTGCACTGCGGTCTGCTCTCCTCAGGGCCACTGGCTAAGACACCATCTTGGAATAATTCTTCATTTGGATCAACTGCTGATAAATAATGTTTTCATTCTCTTGTGCACAAGGAGCTCAGCTGTATATAATAACCGCTCCGGTCATCTGTCTCCTGAAAAGTTGAACAGGTCCTTTGCTGCTTTTTTTCTTCTTCTTTTTTTCATTTGCCCAAAAGGTTATTTTAATTGACCTGTTAAATATGGCTGGAACATTTATTTTAATTGCTGCTAATGTAATTTAGGCAAAATGGGGCATGTAGAATTAATTGAATTTGGCTAAATAATGTATAAATGAGTCTCATTGACTTTGTGCAGGTAAAAGGAGTGAGATTCTGACTAAATTGGAAAAGAAAGATTCAATCTCAATCCCAAAACAAACTAAAATTAAAATTAACATAAAATCATAATTTACCATATTAATCCACATTCCTGGATTTACTGTGAATGACGTGTCGTTGCATGTTATTTGAAAGAAGTGTCTCCACTGGGGGAAAATCTTATTGGCCCAAATATCTGCAAATTAAACCTACATGATTTGTTTGACGCCCTGCTAGGAAAAAAATGCATCTTGAACCAGTCTGGTTTGCTGGTTTTATATGATATATGCTGTTCTACCTGGTTTCCCAGCAATGTTGAAGTGGTTTTTAGCTGGTTTACCAACCAGCGTTTCCCAAAAGCTTCACAAGCTTAAGTACATTGTAGACCCATTAAAACCAATGGCTTATGGTGCTTTTTGGTGTATGCAGTCCAGCTTGAAGTTCTAACAAAACCTCTCTAAAACCACCATACAGAGCAGTCTGACCAGCAAATTAGTTTAAACCCTGGTTTGTTGGTCATACTGTAGCTAGTCTCCCTTAACTGGTTAGAGTGGACTGTTTGGAGGTTTTAGAGAGGTTCTGAGCAGTTTCAATTACACTGTCAGAAAAACATGGTACCTTTAACAGTACAACTCTTCTCACTGGGGAAGAACCCTTAAGTGACAGTTTTGTACCTCCTCTACCATTAAAAGATTGATTTTAGTACGTTAGAGTAGTAGCATATACCCTTAAGGTTCTTCAATGAACATTGAAGGAGTAAATAAGGTACAAAGCTTACCACTTTTGGAATGGATAGACAATTGGATTGCTTGTTTTCCGCCTTCTCTTTCTTTAATAACCCTCTTTTTTTCTTTTTGGATGTGACGAGTTTGTGTTTCTCTGCAAGAGAGCGCGAGATCAAGGGAATCCAAGGTTACAGTCGACCTGCATACTTCCTCCTGAGATTAGAGACACGATAATGAACTTCAGTGCTGCTGTCTTGGCGACAGGAGAGTGACCTTGTGGGCTGAAGGTTTGTGAGTGCCTGGTCTCGGGTGCGTGTTTGTGAGGGATGAACCTTTCAGTGGGAGAAAAATGGAGGAGTCACAGCAGAGGCCTGAGTGTGGCATGTGCTGATAGAAGTTTAACTTTCTTTACTTACAAAAAGTAAAAAAAAAAAAAATGGCTAGTTTACTCCACTTTACTAGTTCCCCAAGAAGTTGTTTTTGATAAAAATGCTTTTGTTAGAGAAATGGCATGATCATTTGGAATTAAACTAAGAATAACTTTTAGGTTCCAAATTAATTCCTTGAATTGAATTTGGTTGTAGCCAACAGGATACAGAAATGTAGTTCAAATTTGACAATAATTAATGAGTTGAACCAAAGACTTTATATAACCCACTCATCACCACAAATGTAGAAAGTGCATATGCAATTTGGCAGAATAAGTCTAGTCTTTAATAAAAGAGCCAATCAGCAATTGGTTAAGTCATCACATAACTGCTCCTGAAACATTTTGTATGTTGAGATGACCATTTTGGAATGCTTACGCCACATTGGCTGGACCAACCTGAAATATAAAGCTTTTTTTTAGAATATTTGAGCATAAAAATAAAAAAGAATTTATGAGTCAGTTCATGTGAGAATTTGTTGCTCATGTGAAATGTGTTAATTAAACATGAATTTGGGCATCAGTTGAGATTTTAGTATTTGCCCATTTAGGTAGACAGGAGTTGGTCTTGCATGCTATAAATTTCTATCTGAAGTCATTGCAAATATGGCTGTCGAGTTAACTGATTTGGATTGATCTTTCATGAGAAATGTGTTGTTTAACCAGAAAAGGAAAGGTTAGAAAATGAAAGTATAGAAAAGTAAAGCATTAAAAATGCTTTATAGGCCTTACCGACATAGAATGGATGGATGGATGGAAACAGTGGCTGTGTAAGTTTAAGAACTTTCTTATTACTTATAACGTATATATTTGTGTAGTATCAATGCAATCTTGACATACTCCATCTGCTACATGTGATTATGACACCAGATGCATTGCTCTCCCAGTATTCATGCCTCCTCTCCCATTGCCTTATGGGATAGTAAAGTGTTCATCAGTTCTTCTGATTTTTGCCAAAACATTAGGTCATAAGGGTTCTTTTCGCCTGCTGTGTTTTGAATACTATGTAATTGGATATACTTCTTCTTTGGCATACAGTTTTTGCATACTAAATAGAAGTAAAGTATGCATATTCAGATGCGGGGAAATATTATTTTTGCATAGTCACAAAATTACAAAAATGATGCACTCACCTTTAAAGTCACAATGAAGCAGCAACAGATCTTCTACATTGTGATGAGCATCCAAGCACTGAGTTAGGTAGATGATGAGCCTGGAAGGGGGCGGGGTTTAATTGAACTAAATGATACATCACCAGCGAGAAGTCTTGCCATTTTCTCCAGGTCCTGATTTGACATTTTTAAGACAATATTACAAAAATCGAAAACATTTTTTAAAATGAAACACATGCGTAGATGTATTGTTTACAATAAGATCAATAACATGCATTTTGAGCATAGACAGTGTGGATTTTCTTTGCATGTCGAATTAAAGTAACAAGCTTTCAGCTTCCTTGTGGTAATTTGACAGGTTGAACCAGTGTGTAAATGTCAGTGATCCACAGGTGCACACTGACTCAAGCGTTCAGTATACATATACTTTTCTCTCTCTGAGCTGCTGTTTTGTAGGCAGAGTGTACTGAACATAAACCTATCCATGTGTGAACTCTCAATCCCTTTTACTGTGAGACTGGAAAACTGGTTTTCCCTTTGAGGGGATTTGAATGATTTCCTCTGCTAGTGTATCTGCCTCCTCCCGCTCATGTACTCTCTGCTGTTCATCCCTCCCTCTGAGGAGCACCGAAATGTTTTCAGTCCCTTTTACAAGGCAGTAATGTCCTCTTCTCTGCCCTAATCCTACACAACCCCCTTTTTTATTAGCGTGGAATGGAAAAGGGAGAGATATGCTTCTATTAAACAAGCTTACAGAGTCACACCGGACCGGAACTGGTTGATAAACTTAGCATAATGAGAGATTGGAATGAGAAAAGATAAAAGTGATTCATTTCTCCTTTTTTCGGTCACACATTCTGAATATATTGTCCGATTCAACAAATGTCAAGTGTCTGTCTCAAGAGAATCGTTCGCTCTTTCCTCTTACACACACACACGCAGGCGGGAGCATTATCGCTTGGTATATGACTGCTTTCTCGTCCGCTTTTATTGGTTTGTGTCTCAAGGTTGGGAGATTTCACCAAGGGAACGTGTGGAGAAGAATAAACCTGTCTCCTGACTCACCTGCAAAGCTGTGCAATTTCTGTTAGACGTGTTAAAGCTCCCTCACATCCTCCTGCTAAGAGTGCAGGGATTCCAAGAACTGCTGCCTTTATGATGAGTTTGCACACACACCTGCTTTTGTGTGTGTGTGTGTGTAATAGCATAAGAGCGATAACATACAGCCGTCCCATGGACTGACCTGCACACACACACACACACACACACATAAAAATCACTAAATCTAATTTCAACACATTAATAGAATGCTTATGCTCTTACTAATCATGCATAATTTTTTAAAGCATTCGAGTAGCTTTATAGCTTTATACATATTCATTATTCATTATCATAATATATAGGTTATGTTTTCATCCTCATTAGTTATCATAACCTATAATCCTGTAATCATTCAATCTGAATAAGTTTATATACGTTTAATTATATACTTGTAATTTATTATGAAAGACTATATAAAATAATTTATTATAAACATTTCTTAGAACGATTCATATTTTTGAATTTGTTTATTTTTATATTTATTTGTACACTTATTTTTTTATCAGTTTGCGTTTTTTGAAGTTTTAGTTTTGTTTTTGTAATTATTTGTATTTGATTACATTTATGATTAAATCACTTTAAATCTATGTTCAGTTGTTTTTTTTTTTTTTTTTTTTTTACATTATTCTAGTATTTCAAATTAGTTTCCAATTAATAAATTGTTACATTTCATAAATTTTTTTTGTTATTTCAATTGAAGTAGTTAATTTTAGATGAAGGTAACAATAACAATACTGATAAAATAATAATTTGTATTCTAATTTATTCTCTTTATTCTTATGTGACTGAGTCTATTAATTAATCATTAATTCATTATTCAACTATGCTTTCAAAATCCACACATTTATATGTATTTAGCAAAAATCGGAGTTTGAATAAGTCTGCACAGCTGTCACTTCTCAACCTCTCCGCATTGGTTTTCCTGTTTTCTTATAATATATCTGTCAAGTCGATTTCACCTAGTGCATGTTGGCTTGTCATGTATGCTGCCTTTATACTAAGGCCCATTGGTGTCCTGCTTTGTGCCTGACCTACTGCTAACCCTTACCATAAGAGCCTGTAAGGCTGATCAGCCTGTCAGGCACAAACCGGGACCCCTTGTGCACACAGTGTACAGCCAATTCTATTTCAGATCTCATTCCTTTCTTCCTTCAGAAGCTCTATTTTTGAAAAACTAATATCATATGCAAATACCCATATAATTACTAGTCATATCTTATAAATAGCTCTTTTACATTCATTGCATTCTGTTATCTCCAGGACAGAAGTCATTGGCGTTCTTTATGTGTGTGGTTTGTTTTTTCATTGGACATCTTAACAGGCAAAAGAAGCCCATTAGGGGCTGTTGAGGGGTCCTTCACTCAAGAGAACTAATCTTAAATGAGAGCCAGCCGGCCCTGATGCCTCATGGCTTAATTACCTGTTCCTGTAATACTAATCATGGTTAAATATTTATAAGGGGAAAATCTTTTGTTTAGACTTGACCTTTCTCTGGGGCTCATTAGCATCTGTTTATTAGCTTGTTTATTAATTTTTTTCCTTCATGGCCCTTGGGGTGTTATTGATTTTGATTACGAAAGTGACGGCGACTGCTATGAATGCGGGTTAACTCAAAAACGACATGACATTTGCTTATCTGTGTTCATTGCTTGAGACTGGGACGTTTGGGACGTGTGTATGTTTTCGAGGGGGGTCGAGGTGGGTGGGTAATAGTTATTTTCTCTGTCCGAGGAGACCGTGCGAATCTTATCTGCGGCGTGCACCATTGTCTTCAATCGACCGCGAATAAAGCAGATTCATATCCACCCGAAGAGCGCACATGTTTGTATGGACGAGAACGGCAGCTTTTTGTGTGCTCAGCGCTTTGACTGAACGGGATGATTGGATTTTGCTGTTCCGTGCGAATTACCATCCAACACGCCCCAAATTCTACAATGCTCCCCCACAAACTCTCTTCCCTCAGGCCATCCCGATGCCCTCAATCACAAAAACAGAAAAGGTCTTTCATGTAAAAATGGAGTGGATAGCATTCCCTCAGGCAAACTGAAAGGCAGAAACGCTTTTCTCTTTCTCTCTCACCTCTAGAGTGTTGATGTTTTATTGGTGAGCCGTGTGTCAGTGCTCTGGTCTCAAGTGTTTCTCGGGACTCGGAAAACATCCAGTGCAGCTTTAGATGTGCAAAACGCAAACCAGAATCCACACACTATGCAAATACACAGGCTTTAGATCATTTCAAATATTCTGACAAGACAGTAATGCTAAATAGTTTCGGGATTTGTTTGCTAACTGCTGGATTTTGTAGGACTGCCTGTTGTGTGTTCACTATCTTTTCATACTCTACTTGAAATCTGTTGGGTTGGGGGGGGTAACATCTCAATAGACCTATGTGATTAAAATTTACAATATTAGGAATGATCTGAAAACTGAAAGGACACAATATAAAACCTAATTTCCTTAAGGATATAAAAACGGTTCAAGAATATAAGCATTGAACGAATATAAAATCGGTTGGCAGTGTTTTCTGCATTGTCGTATTATACAGCTCTCTTCAATACTCTTATTTCAATTGGTGAGCATGCAGGGGTTAGATATTTAACAATATTCATAATTTCCAATATATTGTATTATATACTCAATATATTGTGAGTTATCCCACCACGTACAGTATATCATCTGTTTTCTTCTACCATCCGACTTTTCACTCATCCTCCATATTTATGTTTATATTTATCTAACGATTAGCAAGGCAAAGTAATGGTGGTGCATTAAAAACAAGAAAACGCCAATGAATTCACCCACCAGTTCATCGATGTCAACGCTGTTTGTCAGAACGTCCATCCGACTCATTCTCACATTACAGATCCCACTCTTTGGTTCATACCAAAAGTGTGGTGACATTTACTGCTCTTCAACAAATTTTAATAGGAATCCATGCAATTGGTAATTTTTTGTAAAGGCAAAAGATTTACAGACACAGATTTCGCAAAGGATTCAAGTTGGACATGCACATTTGGTATAATGGTCCCATTCACCTTCTCTCTGCATCATTTCCTGTCCCTTCTGTACAGTTTCTCTACATAAAAGTGTCAAAATGCCCCAAAATAGCATTTAAAATGTACACAAACACATCTTAGATGTTTCTGTCAGTCATTTGTTAGTTGTAGGCACCATGAGTACTCACAATCCCCTTTCCAGCTCAAAGTTTTTACCCACCATTCAACAACACAGTAACAATCTTCACAGTTGACCCCTGCTGGAGCCGATACACCATAGAGACAAATATCTCAATCTGTACTATAACTATATCATCAGCACAATGACAAATCAAGCCAATAAATGCTGGCAGCTGAAGTCTGACATAAGATTTGCACTATCCCAGAGGGGAATCCAGTGGCCGGGGTTAAAGATTAATGCTGTGCTTATTTACAGAACAATTTCAGAGTGCACTGGCCCTCTTCATAACCTTTAGTGGAGTGTGTGTGTGTGTGTGTGTGTGTGTGTGTGTCCACTCTTAATGAGACTCTGTGGCCCAAGGACTGTCATTACCACATGCTAAAGTGTGACGTATACCACAAGCCACAGGCCATCAATACACACACCATCACACACAGATAATAGACAGCCATTTTATACCCCAAATAATTCCAATTCTGTTCACTACTGGCACATTTAAGGTCCAGAGATCATTGCGGCAGAGGCAGAACATAGCTTAATGATTGACTGGTAGCCGTCATTATCAGACATGTTCCATTCGACATGCGAGTCCAGACTGAGGAGGAGGTGAAGAAGGGTCCATGTTCAGTAAGCGTGTAATGAAGCCGGCTTTGGATCAGGGTCACTGACTTGAGTGGCATTTATTTCTGCAAGGAAACTAGTCTGCTGTGTGCTTTAAATTACTGTGGACGGGCTTGGTGAAACCTGGATTACTTGGTGCCGAGTGAGCAGATGGTAATATATTTGTGAGTAGCTGACATGAAATTTCAAGCAGTGATAGCCATGTCCTGTAGTGTGACGTTATGCTTCATATAAAACTATTTCTGATTCTTTTATTTCCAATTTGAATATGCACATAAGAGATGTTCTGACTATTTTTATGGTACTTTTATGATACATTTTGAAGCTAGACGACATGATTACAATTCAGTTTCATTGTGCTGAAAACGGCATTTAAACATCCTGCATAAAAACTGAGGAAAGAAAATTATACAACTTTGAATGTCCATAAGAATGAGTAAATGAAGACGTGTTTCATTTTTGTGTGACTTATACATTTAAAAGTAGATTTTTGACCATTACATACAAAATACATACATACCTCTACATACATACAATATACAAACTCTACAGTTTGTATAAGTTCAAAAGTTTTGGGTTGGTAAGACTTTTCAATGTTTTTAAAAGAAGTCTTTTATCAAGGCTTTGTCTATGCATTTAAGTGCATTTATTTAATTAAAAATAAGGTAACACTTTATTTTAAGGTGTCCTTGTTACACGTTACAATTTAATAACAATAAATTATGCATAATTACATGCAAGTAACCCTAAGCCAAACCCTAACCCTAACCATATAGTAAGTACGTGCATGTAAATAATTAATGTTACTCAGTATTTTACAATAAGTATAATTACACTATAACAAGGACACCTTAAAATAAAGTGTAACTAAAAGTAATACAGTAAAACAGTAGGCCTAATATTCCTGTAATGGCCAAGCTGGCAAATATTCAGTGTCACACGTTCCTTCAGAAATCCTTCTAATATGCCTATTCTGTGTTCAAGTATAATTTATTCAATGTTGAAAACTGTGATGTTGTTGCAATGCATAATATTTTCATGGAAACCAGGATGGTTCAGGATTTCTATGATGAACAGAAAGCTCAAAGAACAGTGTTTATTTGAAATAGAAATCCTTTGTAACATCACTAATGTCTTTACTGTCATTTTAGATTAATTTAATGCATCCTTGCTGATTAAAAGTATTAATTCTTTAAAATTCTAATTGATCTTAAACTTGTATGCAAAGTTATATAGTGTTGTAATTCATCAATTCATGTGATAATATGCATTAATGTCCCACTATGCACTATGACTCAGTATCTGCATCTGTGAATGTGTGTGTGTGTGTGTGTTAATTGTAATTTGTGTTCTTCTTACAGACCCTCACTGTCTCTGTGTTCCGGCCTTCAGGACAGAAGCAGTCATCCAAAAACCACATCGTCTAGATCTTTATTTATTTTGCCACCAATCAACTCTGAGCAGCCTGCCGGACAGCTGCAGCAAGTGAAGTCACTTTACGCTCATTAGCATGGACAAGAGATGAGACCCTAGACACACACACCACAGATTCCCTCCCTCCACCCATTTATGAGTGTGTCGTGCCTGTACATGTAGCACTGAGGAGCTCCAGAAACCTCTCTCCGGATTTCAGTTGTGGGTTGGCATTCATATGTTTGCATATATATTTATGGTCTCAGATATTTTTAATGTGTTTTAATGGATACAGGTTTGACTTCCCAGGAGGGAGCGAACAACTATATCAAAATGATGGAAGAAAATTTGAACATGAGATGAGAAGAGAACAGATGGTACGTGGTGGGATAACTCATAAAAATTGCTTTTTACCATTGCAAAACTAACTTCCCAAAACAAAAAAGTATCATAAATCATACTGTGTTATTGTGACAGTACTTTGATATATACCTAGGTAATGAATGACTAACATGGTATATTGCAACTACTTAAAAACACATGAAACATGAAATTACCACGTTAGTCTGAAAAACATGTACTGTTATTTCTTATAGATCTTCTTATTAGCATAAATGAAAAAGCTAACAAGAATATAGAAACATATGTTCTTGAGACACCTTGAGCAGAAAATTGGATTTCATGAAAATGCTATTTTAAATAGAAAAGTTTATCCTTAGAGTGAGTGGAGAGAGTATAAAAAAACCTAAAGGAGCAATGAGGTGAGCACGGGTATGAAAGCAATAAAAAGAGAGAGGAGGGAGAGATGGTTAGAGGATAAAAGGGAATTGTGGGGCGGAAAAGAGAGATACGAAAGGCTTGTCGAGTGGAGGGGAGAGATGCAGGGCTACGTGTTAGTTCCTCTTCATTTGCTCTCTGTATGTGGTGTAGAGGTCAGGCTGAGAGCTGGGACTCGGGCCATGAAGGAGAGAGCAAAGACAGCCTTAGGCAGGAATACACTTACCCTGTACACACTAATGTTCTGTCTATATATTCCTCTATCGCATAAAACATACACTCTGTTTATGCTAATGTTCCAAACTACATTACTTGTTTTTTGTCTTCATTATGATATCAGGATATTTTTTTATCATATTTTTTGCTAATAATAAAGCAGGTCCTTTTAAGTCATTGTATGAATTTAATTTGTAGTGTATTTTTTTTTTTATAATGATCATTGTGTTCCTTATATTTAGCACTGAAAAGTATTTTTTGAGATCTGAGTCACAAATAGTAATGTATGTTGCATAGCCCTGGAATTGCATAATGTAGTGATGTCAGACAGACCTGACAGATAAAATACAGAGCCAGAATTCAGACATGGATGACACTGTCGCCTCATTTCAATCTTCTAAACATGCTGCGGTCCAAAGATTCCTCCATCAAGTGAGTTCTGTTTACCTTCACCTCAGTAATCATGGGATATAATCAGCAGATGGAGCGAGCGGGCCTGCACTATTTCCATTTCCGAAATCAAATATGTGCTCATCATAAAAAAAGAGGCCAAAAAGAAAAAAGCCATCAGAGGAATTCATCAGATCAGCGGAATAAATCTAATTTCCCTACAAATACATCTGTAATAT